>NC_052502.1:23150093-23406571 GCF_016617805.1 Bactrocera tryoni
TGATCTATTCGCTCGAATATTATCCAATAATTAATGCTGGACCTCAAGAAGGGTGATGGTGTTGCGAATAGTACGCTCAGTAGGCCGATTTTGTTGATCATATGTTGGGCGAAGCGAGGTTGTTCAGTCATAAGTCTTTCTATGATGATAAACCAAACAAAAATGACATGACAGCTTGACACAAGTCACATCTGATCTGTCAAAGAAAGGCTATTGGAAAAAGTACCTCTACTTTTATCGCCCGTTAGCATGCCTTACAGGTGGTTTTTATCTTCCCAAAATTAAAATGTATAAAAATTTCCCTCTTGAAGCTTATGTTTTCACTAACCAGGTACCGTTATCAATCTGTTATTTAATGATGTGCACAAAAGTAAGGTTCATCACGCGCAATAAAGTCATCGCTGTCAATTTTAGATAACTGAAATTTCAATCATTTACTACTAGAACTGCAATAACAGTAATTAATTATCGATAAAATCAAACTGATTGAAATCTATTTCGTGTAAATATCATTTAAGTAGTTGCTAATTGCGAATATGTGCAAGTGTGATGGTATATTTTAGTAACAAGAAATTTTTATAAATGTTTAATTTACAACAAAATCAGTGCAACAATGTTGTTGCTTTCGCAACAACCGTATTTAATTTCATAAATATTTATAATTATTTTGTATATATTTTCTCAGTTTTATATACATATATGTATATACTTTCATATATTAATAATTTTAAATTCATATTTTGTAAATATGTATATGCATTGTAGTTATATAGAGCAAAATGTATGGCATGACAGATTAATAATGGAATTTACAACAACTATAATATCGCCAGGGGTGAAAAGCTTCGAAATTGAAGCACAAATAATTAGGCAGTGAAGTACTGTATAATTTTATTGTGCATAAAAATTGTGCATTTTTTTTATACTATATGTCATATAAATGGAGCGAAAAGTCGGGCATTTACATGCTTTTATTAAATTGTCAGCAGAGCGAAGTGAAGCGAAGTTGCAGAACGACCGTTAATTATCATATTTTGACTTTTCCAATCTGTATTTGTGCAAATAACAATTTAACGCAAACATGCGCAATAAATCGCATGCAAAGTTCGTCAATTGTAAATTAAATTGCGAAACATTTAACAATTGTTTGTACAGACTGATGATTCGAGCGCTTGGCGATATTTTTGCGTATATTGGCTCTTATTGTTTTGCAGGTAAATTTCATTTGGGATCATTACTCTGCACAGCAAATAATTTTGAATAATTGTTTGGAAGTTCAGTTTTTCCAAAATATGTATATTTTCAGATATGAATATACAAAAACATTATAATGAAATTAATAAATTATTTGCAATAATTTGACAAAAAAGAATATATATATACTTATGTACATCATCAATGTATGTATCTATATTATAAACTTTATATAATTAATTACATGTCAAACGAGTGTTTTAGCTCGTTGGCCGGTTTGGCCGCCAGTATGCCGGTGCAAGCCTTTTGAATGGCCTCTACGTCTGCATAACGCTTTCTTTTCATGGGCAAATGCATTTTTCCGAAAAGGAAGAAGTCGCACGGTGCCATATCATGTGAATAGGGGAAGTTGTTAATGGTTAAAATGTGATTTTTGGTCAAATAATCGGTCACAAGCGTCGATCGATGAGTTGGATTCTGAGCAATTTTTGGTCGTCAGTCAATTTGTGCGGAACAAACCGTGCACACACCTTTCGTAAGCCCAAATGTTCGGCCAAAATGCGATAAATCGATGTTTTGGAGATGTTCAATTCCATTTCCATGAATTTCTATGATGATTTCGGCTGATTTTTGATGAATTCACGCACAGTTTCCATGGAACTTCCGGTGACCACTGATTTTGATTGGCCCACATGTTGATCGTCACGACCACTTTGAAAACGTTGAAACGGCAATCATCGCCATAAACTTGTTTCATCAATTGAAACGTTTCGGTAAAAGTTTTAGCTATTTTAAAACAAAATTTAATGTTGGCTCTTAGTTTGAAGCTAATTTTCGCGCCCGATAATACAAACATATTGACACTTAAAACGCAATAACTTCACTTCCAATCAATGAAATGTTATGCAATTCTCACTGGACAATCGATAACGATAGCAGATTCTAACGCATCAGTCGACATATAGATGGCACCACCAGGAGGCGCTAGATTAAAAAAGTCCCGTTTACTTTGGAACACACCTTGATTTGAAAATTTGCACACGTCTTTTTCTTCCCAAGAATCTACTCATTTGTCGGAACCTCCAATATCGGACCACTATAGAATGTAACTGTCATAGAAACTGATCGGCCGAAACCATGTTTTTGTATGGATAACTTTTGTATTTTATGAGATATCTTCACGAAATTTTGGAAGAATTTTTGTACAAAATAATGCTACAATTTCTGAATAAATTATTTGGATTGAACTGCTATAGCATATAGCTGCCATACAAATTCACTGATCACAATCCAATTCTTTATGGAAAACTCTTGTAATTTTAGAGATTTTTGCACTAAATTTGACATGAGTTGATCTTAAAGACAATGTAAAAATCTCCGGGAAAATTCCTGTGATCGGATAATTATGGTATTGAATATTGCTGTCATACAAATTGGTCGAACAAATTCAAGTTAAACATTTTTTCATCCACTTGATATAAATAATGCACTTGTGAAGGGTATTATAGAGTCTCCAAAGGTTACTTAAATTTAATAAGGCCTTTCTTTGAGAATATTATTACGGAATGAGAGGCCATGATGAATGTAAAAAACATATTAATGTTCTTTTCTTCTCATTTTTTAGGAACTACTCTAAGAAGTGAAGGTTTGGAACTCAACCAATCCCACATTACACTAACTTTTATTCCGAATTGTACGCAAATGTCAACGTTTACGCTCGAGAATTTTGCTTAAAAAAATACCGTGGCATCTTGATGGTTCTAATCGCATCCATGCATAGATGGCAGCGGGAAAAAAACTCTGACTAAACATTTTTACACCTGCAAACTAGGCAATAAGATGCACTGCCGGAGAGCAGCTGATCCGTCAGCGGCTCGTAAGTACGATGCTTTAAACAATGGCCAACAAAACGCGCAATGCATCGACCAACAACAATCAGATAGCATACAGCAGCTAAATCTATAAATAACAAATGCAACAAGGCAATAAAATCATAACTGCTATGTATATGTACTATAAGAATTAAAAGATTTAATGCGGCGACAAACAATTGAAAGCATTCGACGCCAAGTAAAGTGCAGCTTCGACGCTTAAATGCACGCTTGTTGTTTTCTTTTTGTTGTTTTTGGTTATGGTTTTCTTTGTGACTTTTCGGTTTTATTTATTCTTTTGGTTAGTAAGTCTACTTGGTGTGTGGCGCACACGGCAGCGCGGCACAGTCACTCACCTACAATGAGCGGCGGAAAGACGCGCCAAACAGACTAGCAGACAGACAATCGGTGTTTTGGGCAATCAGTCACTTAGTCAGTAGGCACTTACTACTATATGGAAGCGAGTATACTTGTATACTTGTATATGCAGTAATATATGTATGTTATATGTAGATACTGCTACAAGTGCATATAAGTATGTATAAAGAAGCGCTTCTTCGGTTTCTTCACTCTCTGCAAAATTTGCTTTTATTTTTTTTAGATTTTTTTTCTGGGCAGCGCTTCGTTTATCTAGCCAGCGACGACAAAGGCGTTGACATATTAACATGCAGACATATTTACCGCTTTGTGGGCACACGTTAGTATGTATGTATGCCACACTGAAATACACGTAAATTTTGTTGCTTTTTTGTTTGAGCGCTAGACAACAATGTGCCCACAAATACACACACTTATATATATACATATGTCTATGTATATCAATATATAAGTATATGTGTGTGTGCCGCGCTTGCGTTGCCGCCGTTGTAACTGTAGCTGCGCCACCGCTGCTGTCACCGTTGCCGTTGAACTTGGTTTAGCTTTGGCTTCGCTGGGCTTGATTCGCCTCATAGCGTCGAGACGCGACGCGAAGCGACTTGGCGTGTGTGCGCGCGCGACTTCATCAACTCGAAACGTAAAATTCAAATTTCAGTCGCTGCGCTCAAGTCGCCGCCGCTGGTTCGTTACTTTCGAAATACGCTGCCGAATGTGAAGAAGTATAGTGAGATTGAACTGGCAAAAAGTTGAAAAAGAAAAGAAAAGTAATTTCGAAAAAAATTTGACAATAACAACATTAATAAACAGAAAAGAGCTGGTGAAATAGTGTGGTGTACGGTGGTAACGAGCGTTAGGTGAGCGCGCCAACGACAAATTTCTAAAATATCCAAATAAGCGTAAAGTCGCAAAGCATGCGTATAAGTGGCAAAGTAACTGTAGTAAATGAAAGCAATCAACGTAAAGGCGAATAAATTGTCTGCGAATTGAAGGTGAAACAACTAGAAATTGCTTTTGAGCTCTTTCGTTGCATACGCAGTTGCACTGGCTGCAGCTTGTGTGTGCAGTAGAAATATTCAAAAATTATTTTCGTGTGTAATCAATTAGAAAATAATATTGAAACTCGTGCATATTTGCTAATTATGCGAGAAATGTGAAAAGTATTGTGTAGTTGCGCGAAAATTGACATTTTCGGCTTGAAAACGGTATGCGCCTGCGTATAAGTGCTCTCCTGTCGCTTGGTGGGACACGGGAGCGTATGAGTGTTGTAGAACTTTTTGAGTTGGCATGCTATTCCGGGTTATAGTGGACTCTAAGCAGTTTTGAAAAATAAAAAATAAGAGTTTTGATTTATATCAATAATCTTTACAAAAATATTGATTAACTAAAATATACTTTAAAAAATTTTTTAAATAAAATTATTAAAATTTATATTAAAAATAAAAAAAAATAAAATTTGAAATTTATGAAAATAAGAATTTGAAATTAAAATACATATAAAAATAAATAATAATTAATAATATTTTATTTATTGAACATAAAATAAAGAATGTCACTTTTTTATATTGAATTAGTTATTTGATAATAAAAAAATTATATTTTATATAAATAAATTTTAAATTCAATTAACTTTTTAGATTATGATAAAATTAAACGTGTGCTCTTCCGATCTAAATTAAATTAATTTTTTGATAATGAAAAAATTAAGGTAAATTAATTTTGAACTAAATTATTTTTTAATAATGAATAAAATTAGGTAAATAAATTTTTAATACCCAAAAAAAATTTAAAATATTATTTGAGCAAAATATGCGAAAAGTTATATCAAAAATATAAAACAAGTAATTAAATTAAATATAAAGAGATATGTATAAAGCTTGCTTAAAACTGGTAAGTTTAATACAAGTTTAACTTTGATGGATTTCTTGTTATAAAAAAGAGATATTTTCGGAAAAAGATAATAAATTTATTGAGTTAAAAAACATAAAATTGATTTGTATGTGAAAATATTGCTAAAGTGTTAGTAATTAAAAATAAAATAATTATAATTAAGTAAAACATTAAAAATTATTTTTTTAATATTCCAAAAATAAGCGGAAAAATAATTAATTTAGAAAATAAAATAATAAATAAAATAAAACTTACCAATGTAAAGCCAAAAAAAGAAAAAAAAATCAAAGCAAATAAAATAAAAGTTAACAATGTAAAAATTACAAAAAGAAATCAAAAACTCAAATCAAAATAAAAAAGCGTAATATACATAATAATGCAATAAAATAAGTGATTGAAAAATTTTGGTTTCAAAATATTGTAAAAAGTTAGGAAAAATATTATAATAAAAAACTATTACGAATTTAAGTAATTATTACCAAGTAAATAATTAAAAAATTTATTAGGAAAATTTAATACAAAATTGGTATAACAAAATTTTTTTTATATGGGTAATATTTTTTTAAAACTTAATTTAAATAATTTAACACGTACAATTTATTAATTGAAATAATTAAGAAACTAATAATAAAGAATTAATAACAAAATATATGCTGATAGAAAATATATTTTATATATCATAGTCCTTAAATTAAAAATAATTAAATTTGATAAAAAAATATAAATAAAAAATATTTAAAAATTTAATGAAATCAATAAATGTGTAAATTTACATAAAACAATCTAAAACTTTTGAAAAAGTATAAAATTATTTGAAGATTTTGCATATTATGAAATTAAGTATTTTTATTCATATATATATGAAATAAAATAATAATTTAAAAATATGTATAATAAAATTGAAATTTAAGAAATTAAAAAAAATATAAAAAAAATTAAAAAAAAAATTATTTATAATATTTTTAAAATAAATATATTTAACATAATAATATATATTTTTTTAAGCAACAAGTATATTAAAAAAATTCCAATTCGCCTGGTTTTTATACTTTATAAACTTTTTGTTCAAATTTCTCACATACTATGAAAAAAATAAATAAATACACAAAATACTTTTCAAAAAAGCGGCAAGAAAGCCATAAATAAAAATATTTCCCAAACACTCTTGTTTTGCAGAAACATGTTACATTAAACACAACAACAAAAATAAAATATCCGCTTTAAAAAGAGCAGTTTCCTTCTGCTATGAACCGGCGAAACAAAAACAACAGCAAATAACTGAAAATCACAATTAATTGCGGTAAATTTACAACAATAAAAAGCAATAAACTTTTATTTGCCGCTTAAGGAAAGTTATCATACAAACATTTGCATTTGCAGTTACAATTAAACACCGCTAATTACATGAGAGTACTCTAAGCCCGCGCAATTATTTCATTTTGAGTGCAAACATTTTGTTTGAACTTTTTCGCCAGTGTTGCCGTATTCGCGAATTGTGTGAATTTCCTGCAGTCCACCATAAAAGGTAATCCGTTTTTTATTAGCTCACAATTTTTACATTTTTACCTATTTGAAATGCCAACAGCAATTAGCTGAAAATAAACTAAATCGTTCGCTGCGCTACTACAGCAACAAAATCTCATTCTAAATACAACAATTTATTTTATATCGCTGCATTTTTTGTTGTTGTTCGTACGCTTATTTGATGTGCGCTTGGAAATTTGAAATTCTATTGTGCTATAATAAAATCTTTAATCGGATTTTATTTGCTAGTTGGTGTGTGTTTCGTTGTGTTTTTTGCTTTTTTGCTTTTTTGCCTTTTCCTCCTTTTTTTCTTTTAGTTCAAGCTTTATATGTTGTGTAGTGTTGTTGTTGCTAATGCTGTGAGCGGGCATTGTAAAGCGCTTAGTTGCAGCGGCAGCATTGTGTGTGCTTTTATTGCTGTTGTTGTTATTGTTGGCTACTTAAAAATAATTTGCGCTAATTCACCAATACTCTTGCATGTAGCTGTGTGTGTATGTATGTGTGTCAGTAATAAGTATGTATGTATGTATGTGTGTTTGTAAGTGCGTAGTATAGGGAGATTGCATAAAAATTGGTTTGTTGTGGTCTCGTTGAGAAGGAAACTAAATGGAAACCTGTAAACAGCTTAGAGCACAGCCACCTGTTGAAGTTTTTTTCATTTATTTGTGGGTATTGAAATTTGATGCCGGCGGGAGTGGGTGTTATTTGAGTAAAATTTTTAAAAGCATATATTCTTTCTTGAGTTGACCCGCCACTTAAAAAAACACACCCAATGAAAAGATCAAAATAGCCTGGGATTATTAACCTCCCTTGAATGACGAATGCTAACGTGTTAAGTCTGGTCCCTTCATTGGGAGGGTGCCGCTGCCCAGCTGGTTGATGTCCTCGTAAGAGTAGAGGCTGGCATCACTGCCGTCCAAGAAGGTCGATGGACGGGATGAGGACTGAGACGAGTAGGTCCTTGTGGCATTTACTACAGTGGCTATATAAAGGAGCGCAAATTCGGTGTGGGATTCGTGATAGGAGTCGCCGAATCTTGGCATTCACACTGGTAGATGAAAGTGTAGCCACAATTCGCCTCAAAGCGAAGTTCTTCAACATATCGCTGATTGTGCTCACGCCGCGACGGAAAATAAGGACGACGACGCAATTATGACAGCTGCCCCCGCCACGATATCAAAATCGTTCTTGGCGACTTTAACTTGCCCAGGGTGGGCAAGGAAGGTATCTTCAGTCGGTAAATTGATCGACTTCGACGGGGCTCGAAATATGGTTATCTGTAGTGCCAGATTCCTGCTAAGAAAATTCATCAAGCCACCTGGCTGTCTCCGGATCGAAAAACTACCAACCAGATCGATCATGTTGTGATAAACGGGAGACATGTCACCAGTGTTTTAGATGTGTGTGCGCTCCGAGGTCCCAATATCGACTCGGACCACTATCTTGTTGCAGCAAACAACGTACATCAACAAACACAAAGAAGCTTAGACGTCTAGAAGCTGCAATTACGACAGACAGCCGAACGATTTTCTACTCGACTTGCACTCCTGCCCTCTGAGAGCACTCTTCAGAAACTCGGTATAAGAGAACTGTGGGACGGCATTTTAAGCTCCTTACGTACAGCTGCAAACAGAACCATCGGTTTTCGGAAAAGTCAAAAGAACAGCTGGTACGATGAGGAGTGCCGTGTTGCAGCGGAGAGATATCTATCTATCTGATAATAAGAAAAAAATAGAAAACCGTTGGGCGGAGGACTTTTCCATTACATATAAGACCTCGTAAGTGGAGAGCTTTTCTTATTTCTTCAAGCTCGTCAAGCAAACGCGACTCGCTACTCGAAGACATTCCCGTTACAATTAAAAGCTCATACTTGGAGAGGCTTGCTTAGAGCTGTTTATCCACCAATTTGTGTTTTTTTTGACCCACTCTAATGTATGTATGTTTAACATATGTCAGAAAACCAATACTGTAATATACATAAGTCATCGTTTTTGCCAATAAAGCAAAATTTCAAAATTTTATATTTCCAGTGCGATTGTTAAACGTAATAAATTAATAAGAAAAGAAAATTGCTTTGTTGAATAAAGAACATGTTGTTCAACAGTGTTGCAATTTTCAGTGTTGCGTATGGAACCGTGCGCTGTGAAATCCAACAAAAGTCATTGCACTCGCGTATGCACCTTTTATCACTCGTGTAAATAGCATATAAAAAGTGTAAAGATATAAAAAAAAACTAAAACAAAGAAAAAAAATCGAAAATCAAAGAGCTGCAATTTTCAAGTTTGATGCCTAAAAGCTAACCTTTAACGGCTCATAACTCACTAATTGTTTATGATTTTCCATAACCGATCGCATGTGGCATCTAAACGCAAGCATGCGCGCTGCAAGTTGCACACCAAAAAATACACACAAGCACACAAACGCAGCCATAAAACATTCGCGGCTGTTGAAGCTTAAAAAAATTGCTTTTTTGTTATTTTTAGATTTAACCATGAAGGATAGTTTTTAGTTAAACGGTGTAAACGTACGTCTATACGGTATATACATATGTGTGCATAATGTATGTATGTATTGTATACACATATACATACTTGTATATATGTATATGAATCTAAAAACGAGTAGCGTTGCATATGATTACTTATAGCTGTTTGACTGCATTGATGTTTTTGTTTTTTGGGGTGTTAAAAAGTTCAAGGCAATAAATCTGCTATAAAAAATCGGTATATAAGAAAAGTTAATATGGTGAAGTCGTGTGTACGATATTAAATTAACAACTATTGCCACGTATATATATGTTTAAACATATTTAACTGAGCATATAATATGTAATAGCTGCTTTCAATTTACCAGACCTTGAAGTGTAACGGATCGAACAAACAACTGGTATAATCGCCATAGACTGGTATAATAGATTGGAGATTTAATAGCAAACATTATTTATCAGCTTAATGAGCTACCAGCATACTCTCGCTTCCTCTTTGATTGAATTCTGGATAGTAACAGCAATTGTTTCCACATATAAATAATTCTCGCCTTCAAACGGATGTTTTTTGGCTACCCAGAGTATACTTGGTCTAAGACCGAAAGTTGTGAGCTGTTTGAGGCAAATGTAAAAGAATCGTTTCTGGTCACTCCCAAGTAAATGGGGCTCAGAGAACTTTTTTAACTTGCGTGAGCACATGGCTATTTCCTCCTCACACACATATAAACTATTATTTGTAAAAATAGCAGAGCTCAGACGACGATAGTGGCGTATCGAAGACGACTAATACATATTATATATAATATTTTTATTTGATCGAAACCTTGAAGTGTTGCTAATTCGTATTTAATTTGGCAAGTTTTTATTTTATTGCACAATTCGTTGTTTGAGCTGTTGATTTTATTTGTTTTTGACTTTATTAAAAGTTGTTGTTTAATCTTGCTTAAAATTAACTTCAATTCGTTGATAGCACTTATTTTCATTGGCTGCTATAAAGACTTTAATAAGTAAGTACACTGAAATTTTTCCCTTTAATTTCACAAAAACTATCTCAAATCAGTGATTAACTTTAACAGTTGCCCTATTTAGTTAGGATTTATTGACGTCTCTATATTATTGACTTTGATTCAGCCAAGCGTCAACAATTTCTAGGAATCTTGCTGATTACTAGATCACTATGAATACCCCATGACCATTTTATATTCCTTTCTGCTCGCCGAAGTAGGCTTGATTTTAAATAAAATGTGAGAGGTAGAAAATAGCGTATTGGGTCGAAGCTAAGAGGGATGTTTTCAGGGAGAGTTTTCTGCACGCAGCTCTCTGTCAATCTTTGCCTTAGGCTAACAGATCACTGTAGCGTTTTTCAGGCAGTGGTTGCTAACAAGGTGGTACACATCATGCGCTCAAAGCTAGTAAAGGTATATCTGTCCTCACTGGAAATAGCATCAAGTTACTTCATCATCAGACTCGGTGCCTGATTACAGCTGAATCGCTAGCAACTGCGAAGTTGATGAGCTAGCCAGAGGTGGCATGCTTGCCCCGCTCACTGTGGAATGGGATCGATTTGGATCTCCAGCACTCTAGCACTGGACCAATGGACCTCGTGTAGGCTTAGCAAGCGCTGTTCTCTTTTGGCCTAGAGTAGAACGCAGGAGATCTACTGAACTACTTGCCTTAAGAAAACTTAATCTTGCCGCAATCGTAGGAGTTTGTACTGGACACTGTTCAAAGGTATCGGTTAGGTTAAGAAATTTGTCGGAGCTGTCAAAGTTGTATGAAAGAGGATGAGGTGGCACTTTCACGGCCTTTGCCCAGCCTTTCAGGCTGAAACGTCTCGGCAGTCTTACCTTCGGCAAACCAAAAGACATAGCCGAAACTGGCATTAGTTGCCTCAAACAAATTTGAAGGAGGCTTAAAACGCTTCGTCGATTTTTAATGGTTTTATGATCCAGTTCGTGGGTACTCCAACGGATCAGTCCAAGTGAGATCCATGTTATGATCGACTCCTAATCTAAACTAACCTAAAGAATAGACAGTTTTTTGCCAGGAAAAGCCCGTGTTTCTTTTGTTTACGTAGACTGCCGAGGTCTGAGTCATCTCCTTGAGATTACTCGACCGTAATCTCAATCATCTTTCTCAAGCATGAGTAGGTGCCGAAAACGGAAATGAACCGATGAAGTAACAGTACTTTTTGCTTAATTATGCAAATTGCGCGTACCTGCTCATTGATTAGTCATCGGCGAATCGGCGAAAGTGTCATCTTCCGGTTAAGCTTAACTAAGCTCATTGCGAAACGCAAAGTACAACTAATGAACGCCAATTTTAAATATATGTCCACATTGTAGCATTTTTGTAGCGAAATTAACTAAGTCAGAACAAAAATTAGTTCCATTATCGAGCGTATGTATTGTTCAAACGCTCCGTGACATAGCGGAATTTGTTGCACGCGCCAGCTGTTGCGCTTTTTTTCTGAATGAAACATTTGCGTATTTAGTATTGTCCTTAAATTTCGCCGCCTCTAGAATTGTTTATATACAAACACATAAGCTTTTATTTCAATCATTTTTAATGACTACCCGCAGCAATTTTTTTTGCTTCTTTTCTACAAAAATTATCGCTTTATGCACATTACAACAACTTTAGTTCCTTCTCTGGGGTTGTTATAAAGTACATAGCATTTATTTCAAGCATTCGAGCGATGCTTATTATTCAACTGCGATTCTATTATTACAAATTTAGATGTGCTCTTATGTATGAGTGTATGAGTGTGTATGTGTCGGTGTGAATGTCTATGATATGTGCATTGTATATGTATGGGTTTGTAGATATCCCGGTTAGTTAGTCTTTGTTGGAGATTTTTAATTTACGAACTGCACTTAGTGGCAATTAATTTGGTGACGAAAATACCGTAATTGAGCGACAGAACGGGCTTTAACTGTAGCAAGTGTGTTTAATTGTTTGTGCGAGAGTTTGTGTGTGTGTTGGTATTTATATACAGTTTTTCTGCGAGTGTGAGTAATTGAAAGTGATTAAAACTTTGTATGTAATATTTTTTTAATTAATACTATTTTTTTTATTTTACTGAAGACACTCTGGAAGTATGAGAGATTAAACGAAAAAGTTGTTCATGCTTCAAGAACTATGTATAGTACTAATTATAAAGTTTAAGATAACATGTTCTAGCTGAACAAATTTGATTTTAAAAGTTGTTATGTAGCATATGAGACTAAGCTCCATTGGAATCTTTAAATATCTCTAGGCCTCAGTTTGGATTATAATTAATTTGTTTTCAAATGTGGTCAATAATGTGATTGAGAGATGATTTTTTTGCATGTTTGACAGAAAATGTAGGATGAATTGCGCAAATTAGTAGGGAAAAGTCCATCAACATTTTACCCAAATCCAACTGCGTAAGATCATTTAGTTTATTTAAATTTCCAAATGTAAGTGTAAATGTTCTATTAATCGTAACCATTCTTTTGGCCCTACCGAAAGAATTTTTACTTTACCCAGCTATAAATACGACTTTCGATCGATTTTAACGTATTTCTTTTGGGTTATTCGGTGCTGATCCAGAAGCTTTGTGGTACTTATTAGTTTCCTTTGGGTTTCTGTGCATCTTTATTGCGGTATTAGTTACATAATTCTTTAATTTGAACGTCATATCCCTAAACCTAAGCACCATTGTCAGTGCTGACACGCTTGAGGAATATGGCAGCCATAGTAGCTTTGGCAAAAATCTCTTTTGCTTCACAATATAATACGAGTATTCATTATTTTGAAACGAGTCATTAATTCCAAATTTAAAATAAATAATATTAGCTTATGGCAGTTCCCTGAACTAGCGCGGATAAAACTCTTTATAAAAAAGATACAATTAAAAGTGTTGCTTACGTTTGGGGCCATATACTATAAAACTATTAGGAGAGGGATATCTGAATACGTTATAAACTGAATATGATAATGAAAATGACAACTTTGTAAAGAAAAGTATATTTGTACGAAAACAGATTTCTGATCATTATATGACCATTTCCTTCGAAGTATATGTTAGACGTATTCAAAAAATGAATATAAATTAATAAAGAAGGCGAATATGTGTATTTGAGTAAAATTCAGTCCTAAACATTTTTTGGCGTTCGGCTTGGTGAAAGATCTCGAGTCATCTTTTTGAGTTATAAGTATATTCTTAAAAAGTTTCCAAAATATTTGTAAAACTAGTTTATGTATATCAATTAAACTCAAATCTTTAATGAGCTAAGAGGTCTGTGTTGGTATTTATGGGGTTACATGGGTTTAAGGGTTTTAAAAAATCGATTTTTTATTGTCTTATTACTACTATGATCAAATTGAAAGGTGAATTTTGTCCATTTCATCTCCTTCAAAGTAATCCCCTCCCTTTGCAATACATTTATGCCATCAGAGCCTTCTTCGATTCAGCATTTATATCCTCAATTGAGTCAAAACGGTGTCCTCGGAGTGGTCATGTGAATTTGCTGAATAGCCAGAAGTTACACGAAGGTTAATCAGGCGAATGCCGTTGTTCCGGCACGATATTAGTTGAAATGATCACGAATAACCAATGCAGTATGAGATGGTGCATTTTCGCACTTTTTTGTACAATAAATTCTTCACTTTCAAAGCCTCACAAAACGACGCGTATCTGAAACACTAATGAATATTTTCACGTGAAATTTAGCATATTTGTCACTAAAAGTACTACCAACTTACAGAAAACAAAATTTACCGATTCGAAAATACGCGAAGTCTAAATTAAAAATAAATAAATAAAAACAAAATCAATTTGATCACAGTATATACTCTACAATACCTCCAGAATATTATCCTTGTTTCAAGTTGATACGAGTAATATTTTCAGAGATACAGCCTTAAGAACTTTTGCGCTTAAGGCTAGCTAGGCTAAGTGTGATTTTTAAGTCGATTGGCAAGATTTCTCGAGAACTGCTCAAAGCGATCTTCACGGAATTTTACACAGATACAGTTCTCAAAGACTTGGAAGAAGAATATTTTTTCGATTACAACTCTTTGGAAAAAAATGTCGTGAAATTTAAATTTTTTTTGTAAAAATGTCTGCCAAAAATCCGGTTTTCAGTTTTTTCACCAAGTTCTAAGTTAAGGTTTTAACTGAAACACGTATTTTTTCACTTTAGATGATCCTGCCAACGCGGGCGCACCTTTTTTCCGAGGGGTCACCGGAAATGTCGTCGCAATGTCCGAGGTTAAAATATTTTTTTCCAAAAATTTCAGAATTTCTTTGTTAATAGTAACGGTCTTTAACATCACACCTGCAAAATGGTTGAAAACTAGTGTTATAAGATTAAATAGAACGAATAGAAAGCATTTTCAAAATAGAGAAATGGAATGGCGTGAGTTAAGAAAAAGATCAGAGACAGTAGACAGTCTAAGACGCAATATTTACAATTTTTCTTTTTTTAATTAACATGCTTTTGCTTCACTAACCGAGCATATTGACACTTCCCCACATATTGAGTGTCGCATTATGGATTTTCATTTCTACAAATTTTACACGAAGCTAGTTTCAGCAACTTACGATTTACTTCGCGGGAATGTAAATTAAACGTGCTAATATTTACTATAAATACGACCAAACTTATAAACAAAGAAATGGTTGTTTCTTTGTTGTTGTTGTTGCACGAGTACATCGTGTGCTGACAATTAAACGTTTATTGAACTGACATAGAGACACGAATGGATGCGCACTTTCTGAACACGCGCGCCTAAATATAATATAAAAGCATTAAAATGTAGGTGTGGGTGATCTAAAACTATAAATTTAGTATTTTAACACGCGAAAGACAAAAATAACCCATGGGTTTGCGTGGAAATTAGATTAAATGCAATTTTAATTAATTTGATTTATGTACTTTATGTAAATTTTGGTCATAAAAATTAGTTGAATCAGCTTAAATACATAAATGTGATTTAAATATTAATTTTTGAAAATATTTTGAATTGTGTGTTATCTTAATAAAATTTCTGTTATTAAATGATTAATTTTACTAATTCTAATTTATTGCATTTTTTCATAATTTTATTTTATATTTTAAATTATTTTGATTTTGTTTTCATTTGCTTTTAACATATATATTAAATATTGCAATTGTTATTAATATTTGGAAAGAATAATTTTTCTACTATTAATTTTACGCAAATCGCACTTATTGTGTTTTTCATGTCAACCCACGATTAGCGTTCAGCTATGCAATTGAGCCAGAGCAATAGTCCATGAAGAGAAATTATATAATATAAGCCACCGAAACTAATTGCTGTATGCACCATTACAAGCATAAGTCTCAAAATATATTTACAAACACTAAAACATACTTATATATATACATATATGAAATTTGCTCTAAATATGGCTTGAGCTGTAGCTGTAGATTGATCTTTATGTAAGTACTCATCAGTTGCTTTAATTAAGCGTGTGTATATCAAAAAGTTAGCCGTAAAGGCTACAAGTGGGCGTATGTTATTAATTAAATACCTAGTATAAGGTAGTGTATGCACCTGACCTTGACATTTGAATCACTCGAGCTGACCGAGAAACTTTGTGGTGTTAGCTCGCACGGTGTGTTGGAATAAAACATCAACTTAATTGTGTTTTGTCTCATAATAATGACAGGAAAATATATTATTCTATGAATTAGTAAAATAAAGAGTTTACCATAGCCTAAAAGTAGGCAAAATATTTTTTTTATTCTAATTTTTTAAAGAACGGCAGTGCAAAGCTGTGAAAAAAGATTATTTTATATGTTCATAAGTTATTGTTAAATAGTAAATTGGCCCAAAAGTATATATAAAATATTATTTTTTTAATATAAACGCCTAAATGTAAGCAACATTGAAATATTGGTATGCGAATAAGCTTCTTTTAGCCTTATACAAGCGTGTTGAAAAAACCTAATAATTTAAAATTATAGAAAATGACGGAGTTTTCAATAGGAACGCTACAAAAGTATACCGATAGGGACAGCAAACGATGCCGTATTTTTCCCGCTCTTTTGACATTTCTCTTCAGTAAGGTTTGCTATTTCATCATGGATCCAACAACGAGTCGAAATTATTAAAATTTACTACTGAAATTCAAAGTCAGTGGCCTCAACTTTAAAAGTGCTACGTCCAATTTGTGGTAGTCATAATCGTCCTGTCAGACCAACAATTGAGCGTCTAGTGGAAAAATTTAAATTCACAGGGAAAGTACAAAATTTGCTCGTGCCAGTGAGACAAAGAAGTGCCAATTAAGGAAGATCCAAATCAGTCTCCCACACGTCGTTCTCAAGCGTTGGGCATCCCTGTGTTGGCGAATTTTGCGAAAATATCTTGGCCTACATCCTTACAAGATCAAATTGACGCAAGAACTGAAGTCGTGTTGTACGTGTGTACGTGAAGCAACAACTTGAAAATTATCCAGATTTTCATCGAAAATCGTTTTCAGCGATCATTTTCAGGACCATTGCATCCCGAAAAAATTAAGGTTTGGTGTGGTTTATGGGCCGGCGGTGTTATTGGGCCGTACTTCTTCCGTGATGATCAAGACCGGTACGTCACTGTGAATGGGAATCGCTACCGCTCAATGATAACCAAATCTTTTTGTTCCGAATTGGATGTCAAGGACTTGGACAATATGTGGTTCCAACAGCACCGGCCCACAACCCATACAGCGTCACAATAGATTTATTGAAAACCAAGTTTGGTCTACGCGTTATCTCACGAAATGGCCCAGTCAAATGACAGCGTCGGTCGAGCAATTTGACGCCGTTAGACTATTTTCTGTGAGGCTACGTCAATCCTATGGTCTATGGGAGCAAGCCAGCGACGACTGCCGATCTTCGTACGAATATCGAATGTGAAATTGCTGTAGTATCGGCCGATTTATGCTTGAAAACCGTCGAAAATTGTGTTCAGCGTCTGGACTTCTACAAGAGTGCCCGTGGTGGCCATGCAAAAAAAAAATCGAGTTTCATACATAATGGCATCGAATGTCATTTTTCAGAAATATAGAATTTCATAGATATCCGAAACTGTTTTTGTTTTATTTAAGAAAAAAAAACAGTTAGTAATGTAATGAGAGAAAGTCTTAAGTGTGAAACGTCTTCGATACGCTAAATAATGGAAAGTGGCGAATTGAACAATCAGATGGTGTTCAAAAATGAACATGTGCGTTGAGGAGCAGAATATTTAATTTTAATTTTAATCTTATAATACTTATTAAGAAAACACATACAGTCCACACATTTTATATAATTACATTCTTTACTCTGGCAATATGTTCAAACGTCATTGATTATTATTGATAATGTTGCGACAGTACAAAACATAAACAAACACACAAACACATAGATATTCCAATGTGATACACCTGCATTAAACACTTAAATATACAAACATATTTATTTAGGTTAAGATGTATACATATGATAGCATATTGACCTAAGATATACCTTTTGGCAATTGATTAAAAATGCACATTGGCACTTGAAAACAACGTCATGCAGGATAAACAATATGCAACATACATACATATATCACTATGACGCACTAAGAGAAGTGGTTGATACTGCGCGCCAATAACCCTGGATGTGAAGAATGCTTTCAACTTCGTACGAGTAAAGTGGGCAAACATAATAAAAGCTCTATACGATGACCTCAAGTGGCAGCAGTGGCTAAAAATTTGGATGACCTTCCGGATCAAATGCAATGACTGCATAAATGGTTTGTTACCATGAGTCTAGAGTTGGCTGAACAGAAGACAGAAGTCTTGTTCATAAACGCCAGGAAAATTGAAGAAAGGATTACTTCACAGTCTTGTTCATAAGCTTCAGGAAAATTGAAGAAAGTTGAAGTACCATGGTGTAATAGTTTACTCAAGACTCAAATACAAGGAGCACTTGCTTTATATAGAGTGGTGGAAAATAAGGCTGTGTACGCTCCAGCCGACGACTTTTAATAGCTAAGGTAATGAGTTCAGTTATACTGTATACGACCCCAATATAGATACAGGCGCTAGACATAAGATAATATGCTAGACCAATTAACGCAATGCATAGGCCTTCTGCAATACGCATGATAAATACTTTCCGAAACATACATATCAAATAACGCTGCTGAGGAATTAGTCAGTATGGCGCCGCTTGACATACAGTGTGACGATTTCGGGCGAAAATATTACTTATCAGAGACGTTTAGCAGTAAAAAGAGATGAGAGTGACAAACTTTATGCTAAGCGCGGTGGACACACAGACTGATTTCGGACATACATTTGTGGATCGATAGACAACCTGGGGATTTGGATTTCCACCTGACACATATTGTCCGATGTGTACAGAGTGTTTATAAGTGGAGTGTATACTTGTAAAAGACTCTGAACACGTACTTTGTCATTGACTCAAAACGGTTTCCATGAAGCGTTCGTTTGAGTTTGCTGAATAGCCAGATCTCACACGGAGCTAAGTCAGGCAAATACAGTGGTTTCTTACTGATATAGAGTTCAAATGCGAGGTACCTTTTACTCATGAGGTCTTCGGATGCCTTCCGCAACAATCAAAAGAGTTTTAAGCCCACTTTCTGTAGCGTTAATAAGCTTTATTTTCGATTATTCGTTCTTAAATAAATTCTAAGATTATATGTCGAAAATTCTTTAGAATGTTTGTTATTGTGCTTTGAAAAATTCGTATTTTTCCCATTCGCTGTAAGTTACTCTAACTACATACAGTTTGATAATGCAGCAATGCGTTTAGTAGATCGTGCAATCAGCTGAGCTCAGCTGGGTTACACATACCTGTAATTGCGTTATCTGAAAGTGGCGTGCTTTTTCTCTGATCTTCGTTTTGTAGGCAGTAATGAAATACAGAAAAATGCTAAAACAATTTATGAAAAATATATCAACAAAATATTTGCACGCATGGCGGTCACGCACGACTGAATATGCATTTTCACACGAAAGAAAATAGTTTATAAGTAAGAGTGTTTGAGTGTAGCATTTTCAAAGCTTAGGCTGACATAATAGATAATGTTATATTAATCTTCTATGTGTATATATAAGCAAGCAGGTGATAAACATATTAATATGCTTATATATATATAAGTGGATTATATATCAATGCATTCCAAGCCTGAAATAATAAAACATATACTCGTGCATATGGCATACATCTGTATATCTGCCAGACGAATATTATTTTAAGATTTTATACATTATCTACATTTTTCTTTGATACACATTTTAATTTTTTTGTTATTGCAAACTGAGTTAATGTTTACCTATCCGGCGGCTGTTTTGTGAAATTCTCTTCTTCTTTTCTTGACACAAGTTTTATTTTCGCTAAAACATCTGTTTATTCGTTGACACAATTGTTTATCGATTTACAAGCGCTATAAATTATAATGACAAGAAAATGTTTGTTATTTGTTGTTGCCTTTGCTAATAATAGAGCCTCCATTAACGGATTTCAGAGCACTGTATTAACTGCGTTGGCACTTACGGCGCCTAAGAGATAGTTACTGAAGTTTAAGAAAGAGAGAGTTTGCATCGTGCTGACGAGATTGTGACTTGATTATTTTGATTGAGCCAAACTAGATCTAGTTCTCTAATTCAAAAGCCTCTATTTACTATTGGAACTTTTTAAATATTGTTCTAAATTTTTGAAATAATTTTAAAGTAATAGTTTCGCAGATATAGCCTTGAGAACTTGTGTACTCGAGTCTAGCGAAACTAAGTGCGCCGTCTTTAAACGCGTTTTTCTCGAAACTATGCTTTTCAACTTGGTTGGCAGGATTTCTTGAGAACTACTTAACCGATACAATTCTTAAAGACTTGAACAAAGAATTTTTTTATTCGATTACAAGTATTTGAAAATAAAAAAACTATGTGTTCAGTTTATTTGGAAGCTATGTGCTATAGTAATCCGATCTGAGCAATTTTTTCGGAGATTATATTATTACGTTAAGTAGTTATCCGTGTCAAATTTTGTAAAGATACCACGTCGAATGCGAAAGTTTTCCATGCAAGCTCTTTATTCCGATCGTTCGGTTTGTATGTCAGCTATACGCTATAGTAAGCCGATCTGAACAATTTCTGAATATATCTTGTCAAATGCAGAAGTTTTCCATACAACAACTTTTTTCCGATCGTTCAGTTTGCATGGCAGCTATATGCTATAGTAAGCCGATCTGAACAATTTCTTCGGAGATTGCATTGTTGCCCTAAAAAATGACCTGTGCCAACTTTTGTGAAGATACATCGTCAAATATGAAAGCTTTCCATACAAGAACTTGACTCCGATCGTTCAGTTTGTATGGCAGCTATATGTTATAGTGGTCCGATATCGCCAGTTCTGACAAATGAGTAGCTTCTTGAAGAGAAAATGGCGTTTGCAAAATTTCAAAACGATATCTTAAAAACTGAGGGACTAGTTCGTATACATATATACAGACAGACGGACGGACGGACATGGCTAAATCGACTCAGCTCAACAAACTGATCACTTATATATATACTTTCCTTCTGAATCTTACAAACTTCGTTAAGGGTATAAAATTTCGCGAAATTTGTACAGAAATTTTAGTTTTTTTCCTCAAATGTCTGACAAAAATTAAATTTTCAGTTTTTTTTCTTTCGACCAAGTTCTAAGTTAAAACACCTATATTTGCTCCTTATATGATCCTGTAAGGAGCTATCCTGCCAACGAAGGCGCATCTTTTTTCCGAGGGTTCACCAGAAATAGCGTCGCAATGGCCCAGTTTAAAATATTTTTTTTTTTCAAAAATTTCAGAATTTCTTTGTTAATAGTGTATGTTTGTAACAATAATAAATTCTAATAAAATATATAATTTTTTATATGAAAAAAAATTATTGAAAAGCGGCTGTTTTTTACCCGAAAAAACCATGGTACCCCATAAGTTAACGCTAGCGCCATCTATCGACGTAAATTCTTTTAACTCCACTAAACACACAAAAAGCAATACTTACTTATTTAGCTGAAGATAGCCACATTGGGCTTAAAATTCCCTGAATAGAGTTTATTAAGTTTATTAAGAAGTTTTTAGTACCATGAAAGAAATGTCGACGACCATACGGATATAAAGTATATACCATATGTATATATTGTATATAAATGAGCAGCGAGAAAAGCCCAGCGATTTGAATCTCCATTTCTCATAACTAGTCTTTCAGTTTTTGAGATATCGATCTGAAGTTTTGCAAATGTGTTTTTCTCTCCAAGAAGCCGCTTGTTTGTCGGAATCACCGCTATTGGATCACTACAGGATGTAGCTGCCATACAAACTGACCATCAAAATTAAGTCTTTGTTTGGAAAACTTTTTTACTTGACAAGATATCCTCATGCAATTCGAAGAAGATTATTTTCCAAAGGAAGCGCTATAATAACCGAATATATTGGGTAGTTCTGATCCCAATAGCCTTTCAAAGTCTGTGAAATCAAAAATGAAGGCTATTATTGCTTCGACAGCCGTTTTTACCGTTTCTTTGTTTTGATAATCTTTTGCCTCTGGTGACACGTTGTGGAAGTTCTGCCTAACTTCAACTTTTTCCTAAGTAATAATAATAAAATTATATTGCAAAAGAAACAACTAACTTTGAGACTTATATATAACTCAAATATTTTCCAACTGACTGCGCAAAAATAAGTCAAATCTATTATCTGAAGTTAAATAACAAAATAATACTACATTCTATTTTATTATTAGCATACTCGAATTAGATAAAATCACCTTTAAAACCCTACTGAATTAAATTTAATTACCGATAAATTTTTCTGTCTTCGATTTCGCTTTCTAGCCAATAATTGCCCATATTTTCCGTACTCCATAATACATTACTTAAAGTGTTACGTTTAAATAGCTTGTTTTACAACAAAACTATTGGAAAGCAAAGAAAAAATGACAACTCATTCTATTTTAGAATTCTAAAAATTCACCTCTAATGAAATAGAAAGGCAAAGCTCAGCTATCGCCGGTTTATTGCTAACACTGGCAATAAAAATTTACACTAGAAAATACTCGAGCAATTTGCAAAGAAAAAAACAAAAACAAGCAATAACAATAATACACACTCTGAGTGATACAAAAGCAAAAACAAAAGTAAAAGAAGAAAAAATAAATAAATGACATATAGAAAAAAATAAAAATAAAAACAGATTCAACGCACAAAGCTTTGGAGACGTTTTAAGTTACAGACGCCGAAATCTATAAGTCTGAGCTGACGCTTAGGTGTTGCCGCCAGCGTCGGCGTCGCCGCCGATGACTACGCAAAATAGACAAAAAGCAATTTAAGTGATTTATGTCAACGCCAGATAATAGATGATACAAACATATGGATGCATACACACACATAAACATAAGTAAATAGCGGTGTTTGTATATAAACAGAAGTAAACAAGCAAACGTGTACATATGCATGTTATACATATGTATGTGGTCAAGAGTCGAAGAAATTGTGGGTGTGTAGGGGCATCACCTTAATCTTATTTATCAATTATTCGCGTAGATTTGTTTTGTTAATCGCTGCTACACATGCACACACGTTGAATAAGAGCATTGTCGGTATAGAAATATGTTTCGAGATATGTTTGAGTATATACATACATATGTATGTACATATGCATATGACAGATTTCATGTATGTACGCATATATAAAATAGAACAGCGCGCTATAATCACTTGTTGCCGGTAACAATGTCAGGCAACAATAACAACAACAGCGCTACGTAAACAACTATTACTAGAAAGCAATAACAAACAGAACAACAATAGCAATAAGCCCATCTCGAAATCATAAGAAAAAAGAAGATGCGAGCGACAATGAAAACACAACAAAGGCGGATCGAATCGACTAGCAGAAGAAGATATATTGTTGTTGTTGTTTTTGTTTTTATTTTGTTACACATGCACACATACGCAACTTGTAGGCACCTTCCGATTTCTATATTTAAATTTCATGTAAACTTGGATAATCACGCGGCAATAAGCTTATTAAGCGATATACTTATACTCACACATCTGTGTTTGTGGCTTTCACGTCGTCATAATCCATTCAAAGTACATATCACCTAATCAAATTAGAACCGCACTGGCAAAAAAAAAATTTTCACGTATGTATGTAAAATAAAAAAAATCTTTAAGTCGCCGGTCCGGTTTGCGCGCGCTGTTTAAATGGCTCGGTCGCCGTCAAATTTTATCAGATGACTTTCATACATTTGTATGTAAGTATATAGTATGTAGGTCTTTCCGGCGAGTATTTATAAATGATTTGTCTTAAAACAACTTAGTATGTATTAACTGAAAATTTGTTGTTTTGCTAAAAAATTGCTACAAAAAATTATTTGAATAAAGTTCAAAAGTTTGTCAAACTACCCCATAGGTGAAAGAGTTCAGACTTTCTAGTTCGTGTCTCTGCTGCCGAATCTGCAAAAGTACTATGAGCAATAAATAATGTTGCCACATGTTGTCAATGTTTTAAGTAATTACAACTTTATGTAGTATTTCAAAGGTGAAACACTTAGTTTACTAGGCAAATGAGAAAAGTTTATTAACCTTTGAGCTTTGTGTTGAGTAAGTGCACACGAGGTTTGTACAGAAAGTGACGTGAATTTTGCATTTTCGCTATGTTATCAGGAAGGTAGTAATATTTTTTTTATGTTCGTGGAACTATGTATAATAATTGCCAAGCATCTGTTTGTCAAAAGGTTTAAAGATCTCCGAATTACATGCGCTTTTGTAAACAACTAAAAGTGAAGTTTTCGATTTTTGCAATAAAAATAATTAATATAATGGTTGATTTTATTAAGCAAAGAACTTGCTAATTTTGTTTTTGTATTTATTCTGCGGAAAAATATTATTTGGCGTACCCGTTGGAAATGTTGTGGAAAATCTTTGATGATCAAATTATGGCAGAAAATAAGCTCATAAGCCGTACAAGTGGACGAGTGTCATCCTCTACCGGCGAGGGTTAAGCCAAAGGTTTGGTTTAAAGTCGTTGATTGATAGTGTGGAAAAGTCATTTGGCTTAGCCTAAGCCATTTTGTAGATTGTTTTGTGTCTCAAACGCGTCAAGTCTCCGTTGGTTCCAAACTCAGTCATATGTACCATGTTATACTGCTCTGATTTTTCCTGTCTTTTCGCCCAAAATTCGACTCATATGGCAACCATCATATTCACCTGACTTGGCTTCGTGCGGCTTTTGGCTATTCTGCAAACTCAAAAGGTCAAGTGATAGGATTGAGGAGATAGAAACTGAATCGAGGAAGGTCCTGAAGGCTATACCAAAAAAGAGTATACCGACTGTTTCGAGGTTTGGAAACTTCCTTTAGAAACATAAAATTCTCTATACTTTTTGAACAAACCTCGTACGTACTCACAATAAAGAAGGTCATTTGATTTTCAGCTTTTTGACTATTTCATTTGACTGACAATATGTATCACTCAATATATAGACAATCGACATGATCTGCTATTGAAGAACGGTGGAAAAACTTTAACTTCAGTTGCACTGAAGCTATAATAAAGTTCAGTTTTGATATATGAGTTCGTGTGTTGCTTACAGTAACTTAAAATATTCATCTCGGTAAAAATGTGAAGGTTGTCCAAAAACACTTGTTGTTCCGGAAACTGTTGGTGCTGTGCGCAAACTGATTTTGCAAGATCGTCATGTGAGCTATCGTAGATGGAGACAACTATAGACATTAGTGAGACTAGCATACATTCAATATTGCATGATTGTAGAAATATTTTTTTCCACCACTGAAAAAAGACTCATGTGGATTGGTCGAGAGAAAGTTAAAAAATACGATAAAAGTGCTTCGAAACACGTCTATCACAGGTGATGAATCGTTTGAGCTCGAAAGTAAACTGCAGTCTTAGTGGTACCCAACCATTTGGTTGCCTATTGTCTTTCAAGAAATCAAAAAAAACCAATCACCGAAAACGGATTACTCTTCACTACGACTGAATCAATTGCATTTTTGATGAGTCATCCACAGCACAGTCCCGACTTGGCAGCGAATGACCATAATCCGTTATGTACATTAGATTAATATTAAAATTTATACTTATATACATAATACAAATATGTATGTATGTGTTACATATATAAATGAATTAGGATAAGAAAAATCTATAAATAAAATAGCTCGCGGTAACCAGAGTTGAGTACTATTTCAACAGTGACCCTCGACGTTTATTAATTGGAGTTACCACCAATCAATACTTGTGTCGAATTGTTTTTAGTATTACTTAGCTGAAAACAAATATTTTGACCTGAAAGTGACGCAATAAACAAAGCTTCAGCTGGAAGTGTAACAGAAAATCAAGCTTGATTTTGTTTTTTTGCTTTGATTTTGTCTCATCAGGTATTATTTGCTCTTATGTGGTCACTAAAAATAAAATCGGTACCAATTCCTGAAATAATTTTAAACTTGTGGGGAAGAAGGTTCTTACATTGTTTTTCTATTAAGATTATTTATTTAAGGCTAATTTTTAGACTTTCATATAAAACTACGAACTAACAAAAACATCATACTTTTTCTCGTTCAAGTTTACCCCTATCAAAATGGGTCATAGTGCGGCCGACACGACTACCGCCAGCCCGGCGGGTACAAATATGGCCATTGCAACTATAACGCCTATCACAGTGAAAAGCGTGGAAGCCAACGAAAAGCCGCCGCAGAAACCGAAGTTGACTTGGCGTGAGAAACTGCAAAAGGTCATCAATAATATCACCGTAGAGCCCATCCTAGCCGCATACATTATGCCCAGTGTGCTGTCGGGTTTGGCGACGCAAAATCTGAATTTAGAAAAGGCGTGTCGCGTTAACATGGACTATGGCGAAGTGGTGTGTGATGCGCTCACACGCAGAGATACCGCCAATTATACGCTGTAAGTAAAATCATTGTAATAATAATTAGCTTTGCAAACCTCTCACTGTGTAACTTACACAATTGCAGCGAGGAGGAGACCGTGCAACAGATGGTCGCACGCATGGCCGCCTGGAAAACTGTGATACAATCGATGTTTCCCTGTCTGCTCATTTTGTTTTGGGGCTCGTGGAGTGATCGGCATCATCGGCGAAAACCTTGTATTCTCATACCGATTATTGGCGAATTTCTGGGTACCGTAGGTCTCATACTTTGTGTGTACTTCGAACGTACGCCGATGGAGGTGGCCGCTTTGACGGAAGCCATATTTCCATCGCTAAGTGGTGGTTGGTTTACGATGCTAATGGGTGTCTTCAGTTATATAGCAGATATTACTACGGAAGAGGAGCGTACGCTACGTATTGGCATATTGAATGTATGCTTTTCGGTGGGCGTACCGATCGGTATGGCGTTCAGTGGACTGCTGTTGAAGTGAGTTAATATTCTAAGTTCTATAATACATATACATTATAAGGTTTGGTACCAAAATTAAAGGGGTTTAACACACTTCTTACTATCCGACACAATCGTAGAGAAAAATTTGTATTAATGAACTTCATCAGGAGCACAGGATGCTTCAGAGAGAATTTAATAGAGTATAGCAGGATTTTAGTTCCGATGGCTTCACAATGGCTCTCCTGAAGACCTGGGTGCATCGTCAGACATGCGCTTAACCACCTTAGTATATCTCACTTTAGAGTTTCTTGATTCATATTTGCTAAAACTCACGATAAAAAACCCAACTAGTTTTAGACAATTACGGCCTCGGCTTCGACTTCGTCTAGAACTACTGTTTTTCTTTCCTAGCATTGCTCACAAAAGCATACTTTGTCTATAGAAAATATTAAGTAATCACCTATATATTTTTATTTCCAGACAAATTGGTTTCTATGGCGTTTTCTCCATCTCAGCAAGTCTCTATTTGTTCTCGTTCCTATATGGTTTATTCTTCTTAGCTGAACCGCGTGCCAAACCAGAGAAGAGTGTGCCGAAGGGCGAGCGCAAGAGTTTATTAGCCGATTTCTTCGACAAGGATCACGTGGTGGAGACTTTCCGGGTGGCCTTTAAACGAGGCGAAAATCAGCGTCGTCAGCGTGTCATAATGCTAATGGTTGTTGTGATGGTTGTTATTGGACCAATGCATGGTGAGACAATTTTTCATGCCTAGCAACTTAGAGTGGTTATCAATTGCTTTCGTTTTTCAAAACCAGGTGAAATGTCTGTGACATATCTTTTTACACGTTTCCGCTTCAACTGGAGTGAGGTGGAGTTCAGCGTATTTTCAACCTATGCGATGGTCACCGGTCTAGTTGGTACGTATTTTGAGGTTATAATAAAGTTTGCTATTTAAATTGTTCCCATCTTACTTTCGTTTAGGCGTACTTTTCTGCGTCGGCATACTTTCGCACAAGTTGAAGATCGATGATGCGCTGGTCGGCGTTATTTCGAGTATGTCCAAGATTCTATCGGGTTTCGTTTACGCTTTTGCTACCGTGCCCTGGCATATGTATGTTGGTGCGATTGTGGAGATCTTTAACGGTACTGCCTTCATAGCGATGCGTTCGATTGCCACCAAGCTGGTGCGCAAAGATGAACTGGGCAAAGTGAACTCGTTGTTCGGTGTTGCCGAAGCGCTGATGCCCATGGTTTTCGCACCCATGTACACCACTTTGTATGCGGCCACGTTGAAAGTATTACCCGGCGCTTTCTATTTGTTAGGCGGCGCACTCACCGCCCCAGCAGTGTTTATTTTCCTGTAAGTAACAGATTAGCTGTCTAATAACCGTGTTATTTATGAATGTCAAATCTACCCACAGTTGGATGTACAACTTCCAGCGCAAACAACAGCGCAAGGCTATTGCACAAGCCGCCGATAGTGAAGCTGGCGCTGGCAAAGCTGATTGTCTGGACGCCAAAGACGCGAATGGTAATATCAATGCGATTGAGGCGATAGCATTGGCGAGTGAGGCGAAGGGTCAATTAAACGGCATCGTAACGAATGTGATACATGAAAATCTCGAACAGGCCGAGCATGCGGCCGAATGTGTGCAACGGGATACTGAAGCGCGAGCAGCGGTTGTGGCGCAGGCGCAAACGTTAGCCAACGGCATGGAGAATAGGGCGTTCGAAGGTGATGAGGCAGAGTTGCGCCAGCGTCAACAAACGAGAGTGTAACCAATAGGTTTGGGCTGGACTGCATATGAGAGTATTTTTTGCAATGCATATTGTAAGGCGTAGCAGGTGTAGAAAGTTGTAGGGGTATACCCAGTATACACTGGTAGCGTGTGATGTATTATTTTTTTTTATTTTGAAAACGTGTAAAGTTATAATTACGTAATTTTAAATAAGTATACATATAAACATATTTTTTTGTTAGCTTTTAAATAATTTAAGTTGAACACTGTGTATTCTACTATTAATATAAAAGACACTAAGTTTTTGTTTATAAAAATGTGTGTAATTTTAATGTAAGGCGCATCTTGGCATAATAGTTAGATATCTCCTCTATTACTAAACTGATAGTTTAGGGTCGAGAACGTGTTGATGACGAACCACGTCCAGGACGGCCATCAACATCAACCGAGGATCAACACGATCAATAAAATAATGAAATATGTAGTAGTTGTTTTTATAGCGGGTACCTAGTTCTCGTTAGGATGCTAAGGATTAGCTAAGTTGTCGTGGACGTCATCTAACGGAAGGTCCAAGAAACCTGCTGGATCGACAAGGTCAGACCAAAGGGAGAGGGGTGTCAGATGAGTTGGTGGGGAATGCAAAGAGATGGCCAGTGTCCTGCGGAGACTTATTGCACGAATATCGAAAGGATCAGTAAATACCATTTTCAAAGATCATTTGGGCCTTAGACAAGAGAAAGCGCTACTGGTTCCAAAATCCCTCAATGTGAAACAATGTATTCCGACTACCAGGATGTCCTGAAAAGTATTATTATTACTGGCGATGCATTTCGAAGCTGAAAAAACCACGACGTAGCAGGTCAAAAATCTAGGTTATGTTGGTTTTTTTCGATTATCGAGGTGTGGTGGGCTCCAAATTTCTTCTGACTGGCCAATCCGTCAACAAGAAATACTATTTGAGTGTTATGCGTCAATTGCGCGAAGCTATTCGTAAAAGGAGGCCGGAATTACGGACCGACAACTATTGGTTTTTGCACCTCTATGGTAAATTTTAGGAAGAAGTCTAGTCAAATTAAGAAAATGTTCAAGTATGAACTTGATTTTGAACGGTCAATCAATTTGTATAGCAGCTATATGCGGTTTTGATATTGGCGTTTCCAACAAATGAGCACTGAATTTGCTTGAAATTTTGTGTTTCCAATGAAATCACGACTACAAATACGAGTATTTTAGTGGAACAAAAAATTCAAAGAAGATTGTGAATTCATTGTAAACTTGTTACATGTTAATGACGATAACTTCGATTAAGTTAGGGTAAAGAATTCCTCATGCTGGCATAAAAATATAGCAGAGCAACTCAACATCTCTCCTGGACCGACTAAACAAGTTTTGGTTAATGTTTTTGGTATGAAGCGTAACAATATTAGACTTGTACTCGTACCAAACCCCTGTGTATTTTGCAAAAAGGGACGTTGAGTAAAGGCCGGAAGAAAGATCCTTGGCAGCGTAGCTGAAAACCCTAATCCCCCATCAAATGCACCCCTACTGGGGACGAGAGGTGGATTTATAAATATGATTTCGAAACTGTCCAAAATTCTAGGGAAAGGCATTCCAAATATTAGCCAAAGTCAAAAAATCAAAAATTTCGTTTAAGGCAATGAAGGCCATCCCAGCAGAGGCTTATAATAAGCACATTAAGACAAAAAAGCACTCGGAAATTGTAATTAAATTCCCCGGGTAAATGAAATTTCAAAAAAATCTAAGTTGGACAGTCCTACTGTCCTTAATTACTATGCCAAATATGAGTGCAATCTGTCAACCAGGTGAGTTGCGATTTTTACAATGAGCAAAAATATCTCATAAAGAATTTGTCTCAAATTTTGTATCTCTAAACAAACTTCGTGTGCGAAGTCAATACGAATGTTGTAAAAGGCTTACGGTGATTCAGTTTTATTAAAAACACAGCTAAGTGTGATATAAAGCCTTCATAGACGGTCGAGAGATCTTTGAAGATATCCCTCGATCTGGATGACCTTCGACCTCTTCAACTTCCGTGTGATTTTTTCTTGTTACCCGAGCTGAAATTGCCGCTCCGTGGAACCAATTTTCAGTCTATCGAAGAGATAAAACAAAATTCGCTGAAGGAGCTGAAGACCATCTGATCGGGATACTTTGAAGGTAAGAAAATAATACTGATGAATAATTAAATATTTTGGGAGTTATTTAGAATTTCAGGGTACTTTTTGTCAGAATATACGAAAAATTGGATAAGACGGTGGCATGCTTGTATTGGTCCATAAGTTCATATTAAAGACGGTAGTAAAGATTTGTTTTAAAATTCGTGAAAATGTGGTTTGGTAACTCCCTTCGCAAGTTGAATCTACGTAGCTCATGAGAGCTTTGGTCTAACATAAAAAAACTATCGCTGACATAGCTATCATACAGCAAATATGCTCCTTACGCTATAAATTTATTAGCTTGAAATTGCATTATGGCAGCCATAAAACTTAAAGCTGGCTTTCTTTCCTAATTTAAAAACTGTTTTTTTAGACAAAAGTGGTCATTATAATGGGAATAAGTCATATGTCACTGTTAATGAGTGCTCGCGAAACTAGATACCTTGACATTCCTAATCCTTCTTCAGGATATCAAGTGTTACTTGAAGAAGAAAGCAACAACTAATAACTTAACTTCAACTAATAATTCAATAATTTTTAACACTGAAAGCCCTAAAATAATTTCTAAATATATGCCAAACTTGTGATTGCTTAAATAAACAACTTTTCGCTGAAGTTTACAACTTTTGATGACTATATTGATGAAAGATAATAACTTCATTTTACGACAACTTAACAACACTTGTAAAGTAACCATCATTTCGCTGCCAACGACGCTTGCTAATTGCTTAATTTCGAGCCAAAGCATGCATAAGCAATAAGATTAAAATCACATTTGTTGCACAAATTCACAAAATTCGCCATCAACTGGCGCAAACTGGCGTATAAATGGCATTTCACTTGCAAGCGGCAACGCCGCCCACAGCACGCCGCGCGCAACCACGCCACTCAAGCACATAACCGCATCGCACATTACTATCAGCGACTTAATGAAAATTGCTCAATTGTTGCATGGCCAAATGCATGAAAACTGGGTGTTTGTTTGGTGCTGTGTGCGCATGTGTGTTTGTCAGCGGTCTTATCTAACGGGGGGTATGAACGTTTGACTCGGCCCCTATTAAATGTTCGGCGCCTCTTCGAAGTTGTTGTGTCGCAGCTGCTGCGCTTCTCTAGTATTTACTTTACTTGTTGTTATTATTGCTGTTGTTGTCAAGATTTTGTACATATTGGTGGTGATGGAGGGGGTTTGCGGGGGTGTATAGCAATCTCTCATAGTAATTTTCTCCAAAGCTGCTACGGCTGCCACCAGCAGAGGGCATATACGGCTGTACTATGTATAAATACAAGTAGCTCAAGCGTTGTAGGCTCTCACAGTGTACCTCACAGTACAGCCCACACTCGGCAAATGCATCGATGGCAAACGATTGCAACGGAATCTCTAACTAACGTGAGCCGCCAAATAGCAGCCTTTGGACCAAGCGTATCGCTTGAGGGAGGGGTGATGAAGTGGGGGTAACATAACCGTGCGCGGTGCTGAAGGATGCATGGGTGTACAGGTTGAGTGGACATGTTAGGCGCGTAACCTGTATTTAACTTGTCGATTGAGTTGCTCATGTTGCCGATAATTGGCGTTCATGGCAGGCGGTCGAACATTGGCCGGTAAATGTTGTTGTTCGTGTTGCTGTTGCTGCTGTTGCTGTTGCTGCTGGTCTTATTGGCGGTATTTTGGCTGCACTTGATTACCAGTTATCGTGGCAGGCGTACACGGCCCGACAAAGAGGCAAGCCCATACAAACCGTATAAGTATCGTATATGAGCGCCCATGAGTAATAATAATAAAAACAAGCAGCATTTATATTTTTCTACCTGACTTTACGGCCACAGTTGCGACTGTGCAGTCGATGGACCCCAACGCGCGTAGCTGCGGTAGTGGTTGGGAACTTTTTGTAGCGTTTGAATTGTTTTTATTGTTGTCGATTAAAAACGTAAACTGCGTTACGCCTGCAACAACCAAACAACAACAGCAAAGGTGGCACGCGGCACAGGTCAAATGCAACAATAATAATAATAACAGCCACTAAAGTAATAAATTGCGGCATCGAAAACGTGCGCCGATACTTTAATTAGTTTTCCTTTTGATATTTGCTCACTTGCTGCAATATCAAGCAGCATCGGCCGCTTGACTGCCTGGCGTCAGTGTCGCACAAATATTGACTGACGTGCGCAGAGGCTGAAGGAGGCAGCTTTTGCCCGTTGGCGGAGAATTTTAATTGAGATTTCATACGAAAGGTCGAAAATGCATCATTAAGCTTGTCGTAAATTAATTTTGGCTGTAATTTCTTTTAAAAGATTTTCGGTAAGTGATAAAATAGCGGTTATGAGGTGGAGCTGGAAGGTGGCTAACTCATGCTATGGAGTTGCTTATCGTGGTGCATGATTGGTGGAATGTAAATAAGTAAACAGAATATGAAGAAGATGAAAGTATTAAAATATGCGATAAAGAAAATAAGTTATTGGCATAATTTTTAGATTGATGAGGCAACTTTAATTAGTTGCATGTGAAAGTGCTCGCGATGAACTTGGCCCTATTAAAGTAGGTGAGTTCAATGATTTTTAACGCAAGTTTAATATATTAATATTATATAAACATTTTAATTAAAAGAAATAACTTTTCTGTGAAACAAACTTTTTTTTATAAAAAATATAGTTTTCGTGATTTTAATAATTAATTTGATAATATAAATAAAATATACTTTTTTAGCATTTAAATTTTTTGTATTAATAAATAAAAAATATTATTGTAATAATCACTTACTTGCAAAATACTTTAGAGAGAGAGTATTCGTTCCGCTTTCTGGTACATGTGTTACTACTTATGTGATATTATACAAATTTGATTGATGTTGCTGACTGCGACTTAATTATATGAATTTCTCTAAAAACACTTGTTTTATATTTCTGGCATAAAAAGTCAAGCCTAATTATAAAAACTATTATTGATTCCAAATTTTCAATTCTTTTGAATATTTTGTAAAATTTTTGACAGTTGACATATTTTTTAATAATTTTTATTAATAATTTATTTATATATTAATGTGGGCAAAAAATAGTAAGACTTTTTGATTTAAGTTTCGCGCGAAAACCTATTCCTTGAAATTTTTTTTAGGTTGGTGTGACTGTCAGTGACATCTGTGCCAAATGTCACATAAAAATAATCAATAGTGTTTACTATACGCTTGTCTTTCTGAAGTATGTACATAAAGTGCATTCCTCGACTTTTACGATGCGTGAAATTATTCAACAAAGAAGTTCCATTAAATATTGCGTAAGGAATCAAATTTCTGGTGCTGAAACGTTAAAAATGTTGGATAAGGCCTTTAGTGATAGTGCTTGTCGCGAGCAAGTGTTTTTGATTGGTACAAATTATTCAAAGAGGGTCGAGAACGCTTTGACGACGAACAGCCATCAACATCAACTGATAATCAACTTGAGAATCGACGATTAACAGTCGGAGGTAAAAGTCAGCCGAAGCCGAAAAAACCACGTCAAAGCAGGTCAAAAATCTATGTTAGGTTGACTGTTTTCTTCGATGGAGATGTATTGCATTCCGAAATCCTTCCCATCGGCCAAACTGTCAAGAAGGAATACTACTTGATTCTTATGCCTCGTTTGTGCGAAGCTGCCCGGAATATGGGCCGATAACTCTTGGTTTTTGCACCACGATATTGCACCGTCATTGATTTTCCGTGAGTTTTTCGCCAAATTTTCAACTAATACCGTGCCGCAAATACCGTATTCGCCGCTATTCGGCAAACTCAAATGACCCCTTTGGGAATCGTTTTGAGCAATTGAAGCCATTTAACGTGAATCCCTACGCGCATTGAAGACTATTCCGAAATTTGACTTTTATAACAGTTTCGAGGATTGGAAAAAAGGGGCACAAGTATTTTGAGACCAATGAGAAATTCTTTCGGGGAACGACATAGATTTGGAAGAATAAATTGAGAATTTTAAAATTATGAACAAAGTTTTACTATTTTTTGCTTTGTTCTTCGACTAAAAGTTGAATTGTCATTCTTCACCGCAAAACACCCTTTTTCAGAGGCCCTCCCGAGTATCGGTTAAGGAAAAAGAGAATCCAAAACTTTTAAAAATAAACCGCAAAAATTGGGTTTTTCTGTCTTCAGTGCGGACATAAGATATTCAGTATCGAAATTTAATGATTTTATTTTCAAGTTATAATATTTTTTTTTAATACGCAATTTGATTTTTTTAGTTTCAGTTTCAAGTTTTTATTATATTTAAACCCTTTCCCCTTAGTATTTTAAACAACATTATTGTTTTCAACGATAAAACTGATTGCTCTTTGGTTAATAAATAACCACATTTTTAATAAAAAATAATACACATTTGATTTTAACATTTAATGACACCTCTTTAACATTTGCACGAATGTATGATAACGAGCATTTACTTCATTTACTCACAATCACAAACACATACAAACTAATGCGAGTCGAGTACTCGTCGCCGGCACGAAAGTTGCTGCGAGCACCCACTCTCCGTTCTTCGCATATTAAAAGGTTTTTAACACAGCCGGAGCTTAACATTTCACATTATTTGATTGAAAAATATTACTACTTTCGATTTATTAACATGTAATTGTATTTATTTCACAATTTAACACAAATATTAACATTTGGTTTATGGCCGGTACGGGCTGCGTTGATACAAAAGCTACTCGTTGATACAAAAGCGCAGGCTCTCCTCACTTTGCACAATAAAAGGCTCAAAGCAACAACTGCACTTATTATTTCACAAACTGTTATAGTAAAATTATACTGATTTCGTTTAATCGATGTTATAATTAATTTGTTGCACAATTAAATGCAAATATTAAATATTCACTTGTAGTTGCTGAGAAGTGTGGGTTTACTCGTCGGCGGAGAAGGAAACTGTCAAGAACAAACGGAATTAGCAGACAGTCAAAGACGGATGCAGGGATGCAGTCGTTTTATAAAGTATTTGAATGTGGAAATGAAAAACTAATCAGATTAATAAAAAAAACTTATGAGAACGGTTGATTATATGTATTCTCAAAATTATTTAAAAAGATTTTAAAATACCTACGTTTTTATTGTTTTATTGAAAAATTTTTTTTTTCTTTTAATAAAAATTATTATATTAAAAACAATTAAGTAAAATAATATTAACATATTTCTAGTGTAAAACAATAAAAAAAATATGTTTTTTTAATTAAATACCCGAAGCTAGTTATAAATAAAATGTTTAAATTAGCATGAATTGAAATTGAAAAGAAATCTTCTTTTGAAAAGTGTATCTTGTTATTTAATTTAATTTTTTTCATTATAGTGTTCAGAAACGTGGCAACCGCATTGAAATATATTTTTAAAGTGAAGTAATTTATTAGTAATGCATTCCGCATGATTTTATTTTCACTATTTTCTTACATTAAAATTATTACAAATAAATATATAAATATAATTAATTAATTATTAACTTTAATTTCTAAGGTTCTTTTTAAACATGCGCATACAACTCTGCTCAACGAACAATGCACAACAACTTCGCTCGCTGCACATCCGTTATTCGTCAGTTTCCTTGCGCGTGTGTGAAAAATTTTGCTGCTAAATCGTAGTGAGCGCAAAACGTGGAATTTTGTTCGGAAAAAAACTAAAATTAATACAATTAGTTGCTAAATTAAAAAATTTAATCATAATTAATTGAATTCAAGTGAAAAATGAGTGCGGGCCATTGTTTTTATGTGTTTAATTCGCGAGTGAAAAGTGAAGTGAAAAAGTGCGTGCTGCTAGCAGCGCTGTTAACGCCTGTCGCTGTTCAAAGTGTTGTTGGTGAAGTGTAAGCAATGGAGAGTGACATTATTTTGAACATTTCTCGGTTAAAAAGAAGTTTGGCTGAAATAAATAATTAAGTTAAATGGATTTCGGTTTTATATTTAGTAGAATTATGCATATTCTATTGCCGAACGAACATTTATTCCATAGAAAACTTATCTATATGCATGTATGTACATGCAAAGTTGACAGCAGCGCTGTTAAATTCCCTATTCGCTGCACATCCGTTATTTGTCAGTTTCATTGCGTGCGTGTGAAAAAGTTTGCTGCTAAATCGTAGTGAGTGCAAAACTTGGAATTTTGTTCGGAAAAAAACTAAAATTAATACAATTAGTTGCTAAATTAATAAATTTAATCATAATTAATTGAATTCAAGTGAAAAATGAGTGCGGGCCATTGTTTTTATGCTTTTAATTCGCGGGTGAAAAGTGAAGTGGAAATGTGCGTGCTGCTAGCAGCGCTGTTAACACCTGTCGCTGTTCAAAGTGTTGTTGGTGAAGTGTAAGCAATGGAGAGTGGCGTTAATTAGAACATTTCTCAGTTAAATAGAAGTCTGGCAGAAATAAATAATCAAGGTAAGTGGATTCCTGGATTATATTTGGTAGAATGATAATTATTCTTTTGCAACGAACATTTTTCTATAGAATTCTTGTTTAAATAGTATGCATGTATGCGCATGCAAAGTTAATAGCAGCGCTGTTACTCCTCTACATTTTTAAACAGTTTGAAAAGCCCTGGATAGTAAATTGTCTAAAATATTTCTTTTTCAAGCGGTTATATCCACTTGTGAATTTCAAAAACCCGATTTGTTTTGCATATATTTTTGAAAATTTGAAGTTGATCCGGATAATGCATGTGCGTATATGTAAGAATTTTTTAAGTGAAGAAAGTTTCTCTGAAAAAGCGAACGGTAAGCTTAGAAATTTTCACACGACCTTCTGAGATTTATCAGGTACTGATTAGAGGAAATAGATTTTGACAAGAGTTTCAATTTGTTAACCCACAGTGAAGTGTAATTATTTACACAAATAAGAGATCAATTCTTTGACTAGTCCTTCGATTATTATCTGAACTCATCTGTAGTAATAATCATATTTATTTGGTTTTGAGAAATTGGAATCATTGAAAACTTAAAAATCTTTTTACTTTTTCGGAGGTTCGTAATTACTGAGGCTACCTCAAATTTCAATCCTATTAATTTATATTTCCGTATGTATTTACATACATACATATATGTACATACATATTTTGTTTATAGAGCGTGGGTTGACGATAATAAACTGCTATAAAAGACAACATGTTGCATTGCATATATGTATGTGCCTAATCTAACCAAAATCGAAATTGCGAAAGTTGCAATGCAACCGAGTCTGCTTGATTTCATTGCTTATAAATTTCAAATATAATTTCCTCTTTTTTTATATTTTCTGCCGCTCATTAATCTGTTAGCAACATTTGGTTTTTAGCACTTTCTGTTAAATGCAATCCATGCAAATGTTTGTTAACAGCTTGCATTCCACTCGTTTCTTTAGCACGACTGTTGCTAACGTGACTTTTATACATGAGCACCTGGTGAAGAGAGCGAGAGAGTATGAGTTAGTGAGAGTGATACATATGTTGGGAAACATTTACCTATGTTGATTGAAAGATTACGTGTTGTTAGCAACAAATTCAAATGTTGCAATGTAGTGAGAATAAATGAGAATGTATGTTAAGTGATGTTGAGTGCAATTAATGCAATGTTTGAAATAAAAAAAATCAATAAACAAAAATATAAATAAATCAATAAATAAAAAAAATAAAACGAAATTAATTAAAAATGACTTTAAATTAAATCAACCATTTATAGAGGATTTTTATATACAAATTTCAATAATTAATTTGACTTTTACGGAAGTAATAAGAAATTTTAATATTATTAATAGTTTAAATGTTTTCATAAACTTTAAATTTTACACTATATGTATAATTTATGTATAGTTACATATAAATATGTGTGTATTAATCATATTATGTACATAAAGTTGGTTTTGAAGATTTTTAGTCTGTTGGAAAATATTTTTGTGTTAAAGTTTCTAGTAAAAAAGTACCTATTAGAAACTTTTCTAAAAACTACCAATTGAACTTGTTTTTACTGATTCATGCTTATATTTTGCGGTAATAATTCTTTTAGCGCGAACCGTAGATTGTTTTAGACATTTACTCCCCACTAAATGCGCCACTTCTTAATCTTTAGCTCTACTGCTATCTTAAACGGCAACTGATAGCCTAATTATGCAATTGCTTTCAAATGAAGATAAATAATATTGTGGTTTTGCATTTCTGTACACACTCAATCATAATCAAGCTAATCACAGGATCAGAAAAAAAACAATAATTTTTCGATCAAACTATTTGCGTTACCCATATTTCAAGAGTGCAAAGCGGCAAATCCTGCATGAGTTGGCGTACAGGGATTAAGCGCCAAATGACCAAAATACGCATTCATATACATACAAGCATGGGTGCTACACTTGTACACGTTGGCTATATTAGTCGTGTTTGTGTTCATCATAAAAGTATACCGTCAACGACTACTACGTCAAAATCACGCAACTACAACAATTAATTACAATTTATTACAGTCTATTGAACTTGAAAAGACCAACAGAGGAGTGAGTAGAAAAGTATGCGCAGAGCAAAGTGGCCAGCAGCAGTGAGGTTTAAGCGACCGAAGCTGTGCCATAAATTATAACAAAAACTCAGTCGATTGAAAAGCGAAGTGGCCAATTTGCCTGAGCCTGAACCTGAAACTGAGTCTTGTCGAAGGAATAACCAAATAAGTGGGAATATTAATATACTTATGAACACTACAGCACGTTTGTGTGAGTGTGTATGTAATTAAGTATGTGTGTGTGTGACTGTGAGTCTGTAATTCTGTATGCCTGACATATTTATTTGCCGAGATGATTGTTGGCTTATTTTTTATTTACAAACTGCCTGCCATTGAAATGAGCCACATCTGTTCAAATTTTCTCATGTTGTTGTTATTTTATTGCGCGGTTGACTGGTGGTCAATAAATGTGCGCAAATACCAACCAAAAAATTGTCAATACAATAAATTTATAAATAAATCGAGACCAAAGTCACTGAGCACAAGACCACACACACACACTTTCAAACATACAATATTGCCATTCTAAATACGTTTGCAGCTTAGAAAAGCTCATAGCGGCGTCTAGCGCCCACAGCCTCTATACCCAAAGCGATTTGTCCATTACAATGGCATAGTGTTATTGTTGCCACGCAAGCGATAAGCAAAGAAAGCAAGCGTGAAATGACAGGGTAGATAGAGGAAAGGCCAAAGTGTTTGTTTGCATGTACAGTGTAACGGTAAAGTTTGAAAGGGGGAGTGAAAGTATTTAACTCGAGCGCTGGAGTAGTAAAAATGGCCAAGTCTAGTGAATTTACTAGGTTGACTTCAAGGCGGCGGTACGCACTTAAGAAGAGCCCTGTGGGTGGGTGGTCCACCGCATTTTATTGTTTGAATGAAGGGTCCTTGCAAGTATAGGTTGTTATTATTATTAATATACGAGTGTTTTTTGTTGTTTTTAGTAAAAAAACAAACGAAAATTGTATCAACATTTGTGACAATTTTCCTTTTTATAGTGCTCAGGAGCTTTTCAAATATACAAATGAATACCTTCAAGCTATATCTACATACAGAGACGGAAATACTTACATAAATGCATATACATATAAATAATACTAAAATGTCTTTCCAAGTAGTTACATGTTTGTATGTAAGTTGATATTGCCAACAACCACTTACCAGCGTGTTTATTTCCGTTTCCGCTGCATTCGATTTTCGTTCGCTCACTCAACCACCCAACCACAACGGAAATTTGTTTTCGCTTCATTTTCCTTTCAACTTCGCATTGCTGCTTTTAGTACAAGTAACCTAAGTAAGTACGGTTACAAGTTGATAATAGCGGCATCACTTAGATTTGCTCGCAGCGCCAACTTCACTTTTAGGACCCACAGTGGTTTCCGCTTACTATTACCCTTGCGGGTCAGCAGCAATGAAGGAAGGATTGCTAGCATTAAAGAGAGCAAAATAAGTGAAAATAGCATACTGAAGCTGGTAGTATCAGGAAGAGTTGGTTATTCAAAGTATCTATTGACATAAATAGTTGTTTTATAAAAGCAAAAATAACTTATCTATTGTAGATGCTTAGAGGTCTACTTATAGGACACTGGGGAATCACGAATTGCCTATTCGGGGTAAACGCACCTGCCGTTATATTTTTAACCCTAAAGGCTTGATATAGACAGATATGACTGTTCAAGATCTTTGGAGCCGACCGCGCCAGCGATGATGTCGAAGAAGATGGAATCACTTACTGTATAAGCGTTACGGCGACAACGATAAAAGCAAAGAGCATAAAAATTCAACGAATGCGCTAGATCGAATGGAAGGTGAGGCTCCAGCGAAAAGCTGCTTCGAATCGAGACCAATGGTTTGAAAACGGAAGCTAGGACGCTCACGCATCCAACTGAAGGATCAAGTGCTTAGAGACCTGTCTGCACTTGGTATGTACAACTGACGTGACCACGTAAAGGATAGAGGCAACTGGCGAAGGTATGTGTTCTCGGACCAGACTGACCCACAGTTGTAGTGAAAAAGAAGAAGAAGTATAGATATGGCTGAATAGGCATCTGACACAATCTTCCAGGGTCTTATGCTTCAATATGATAGAAGTTAGTTTTTACTAGAGCTTTTGATGAGTCAGTGAGGAACTTTGGAAGAAATAGTAAGGCTTCTGATGGCTTTCATGCTCCCTTTATATGTATGTATGTATATGAGGAAATGGAATAAACAACATTATTTTGGGAAATTCTTGACAACACATTTCGTTTTTCGATTTTTTGAAAGCAACACGTGGATATAACCCTTTAACTCTAATTTTCGGTAGCTTTAATTACTAGAGAATAATTCTTAAGCTTAATTTAAGTATTAATGGAATTTAAAATAATGAGAAATCTTTAGCCAACACACAACTGTTCAAAGCTAATTTCAACAACTGTGCTACTCTGGGCCTCGTTATCACAATTATCTACATTTCTCCAGATGATTTAAAATTGCATGTCCCTAAATTTTTTTTTTTGTCAAAGCTCATTTGCATTGGGGTCCATCGGTAGCAGTACCCGCATTTCCAAATTTGAATCTCTTACAGTCCTTGCCCACTATTTATTGTGTGTTTTATTCCATTTACATCTTTTACTTTGCTCCAACTATATCCTCCTTATGACTTCACTTTTACCGTAACTTTAATTTGCAACAAAAATAAATTCTATTGTCCTTATGTTGCGCCTTCACTAATTCTTTGCCTTTTATTTAAACCATCGTTTTCTGCCCACTTTCTCCAAGCATTTACTTTGTGTGACCTTCGTTTCTTTCCTTCTCAACGTTTTGTTCTTATCCTCTTCCTTTCTCATTACTAAATATCATCTGACGACTTCTTAGCCCATTAGCCCTCTTTTACCGGTCATTTGGATTTTCTTGCATGTCATCCTTATAACTTTTTGTGTCATAATGCCTTTGATTGTAGTTTGTCCGGGTAGCGCTTATGCGTTTGCCACCAGTTTCCCTTTAAGGCGTGCTCTCACTCCCATATCCATTACTTTCTTTATTCTTTACCCTCATATTTGCTTTTGCTTTTACAAATTTATTGCCGTAATTTTATTAAACAAACTTCGTTTTTCAACTTACTCTGAATTTTATTCCTACTTTATTTCACAGGTTTATTATCTTGGCTAAGCTTTTACTTTGTATGTATTTTTTCTTTCTTCTTTATTCGTTTTGGTGAAAAATGAGTTGTGTACATTTTTTATGTATTTAGGGATTAAATAAGGATATATCTGATGTATCTTCTTTGGAGCCTCATTGATTGATGGGCGGTTTCGAATTCTAGTAGATGCGTTTGACGAATTTAGGGTTTGCAGTTAAGCTTTCAGTCATCTCTTTTTCGACCTCTACCCGACATTATGTTTGCAAAATATTTAGGACTATTGGTACAAGTCTATCATTTACACGCTTCATACCCAGAACATTAACGAAAATATGTTGAGTCGATCTATGAGAAATGTTCAGATCCTCTGCTATCCTCTAATACCAATAAGATGATTTTCAAGCACTCATTCTTAAACTCTTTCAACGTTATCGTTGTTAACAGATGTGGATGGATGACTCGTATGAGACAAGTTTTCGATGACTAAATGATCTACCCTGAATGCTTTGTGCCGCTCAAATACCTGTGTTCGGAATAAAGTATACTCTTCAAAACCCTTCTGCACCATTTTCAATTTCTGTAATTTCTTTCTGGTAATTTCGAAAAGAAATAGGTCTGAGATTTCGATTGTGCATCATGAAACGAAATCTTTTCGAAAACAATATTTCATGTACTTAAATTTAAATGACGGTGATACGAAAACTACACAGTCATGCCAAAAAAACAACCACTTGTATATCAACTTGTCGAAGAATAAAGTGTCCTAATAGACTTAATATCTTAGTCTCGCAGAAAAATATCCAATATTTTCGTGCTAAAAATTTAGGATTTATTAGTTTTTTCTTGTTGCTATCCCCAGAACTTTGTCAAATATTGTGTGCATTAGAAATGCCAGTCGTTTAATCATGATTTTTTATGCTGCCTTCTGTTCCTTGTCCTTATTCCTGCCCCCTAACTTGACGGCTACTAAGTGTGACAAACAATAACGTACAGCGGGCGCACATTTATCTGCAAGTTTACTTCTTTGTTTAAGTATTTGTTTGCATGTGAAATGTGTTTTGTGCCATAATGACCCAAATACTTTTGTCTGCACCTCGATTACCAAATCCCCTGTGCTCTAAGCCTAATGTCTGCCACTACTTACTATGTCTCTATCATACAAGTATAAACATACATACATATTGTATACATTAAAGAAGTGTGTAAATGTCACCACCCAATAGACGCCACCACCCAGTGGACACCACCTCAATAACAATATCTGCAATATTGTGTGTGACAACCACAACAAATGAGGTCCAGTCAATGCAATGACCGTTCTTAAATAGATAGTCCTTTTTTACAAATTATCTGTTGGACAATAACGGCAGTGACTTGAACTAACTATAAGCCATAATCGAAATCGCCTTTTCAACGGTAAATGCATTTAGTTTTCCACTTTATATGTATGTAGATCTGCGCTTAGATCTATCTATGAATGTATGTATGTCTCAATGTTAATTTTTTATTGTAATTGCATTGTCCGTTGTCAACAGACGTTTATACAACAATAACTAAGTGTAAACACTTGAATATGAGCAATTACCCAGCAGTGAAATTAACTAGTTGCAAACTAATGTCTCTATTAAGTAATACCATTTTTGATATTTATATAACAGAAATAAACAATAAAAAATTTAATAGGTCTTTGAAGAAAATACTTGATACGGCGGAGTGCACGATACTTTGAGACTAGTTCATATCCAGTTAAGAATTTTTAGCCTTTTTCGAAATATATTTCGTTAAAACAAAATATTATTTCTCACCACCAAATAATTGGTACATTGTAAATGTTGTATACACATAAGTACTATATAATGTATGTATTTTCAAATAGAATGGTATACTTTATAAGTTGGATCACATATGAAAAAGTTCAAGAATTTTGTTGTTGCAGTCGCTGCCGCTCTCATCGTCTATCTTTCTGTACCACATGTACTCGAAGTCGTTCCTCAGCTTTGGTCGATTCTTACACATGTCCTTTTCTTTTCTTTTCAAAAAGGTGATCTTTTACCAGTTCGCTGCCATATAAACTGACCTGTCCAAATCAAGTTCTTGCATTTAAAACATTTATATTTTGCAAAATAACTTCACAATATCCGAATAAATTGTTCGGATCGGCTTATTGTATAGCTACCTCACAAACTGACCAATCAAAATCAAGCAAAACATCTTTTAATACCTTTTTTATTCTATAAGAAATGCATCTTTGGAGGGTATTATAGCTTCAGTGCAACAAAAATTAACGTTTACTATTTATTTATCCCAAAACTATTTGAACGTTTGAAAAGAGGCGAAGTCGGCTATAATTCGGCTTACTTCGTACCTACCGAAATGCAAGCAGCTTTAATAAATTACTGAGGAAGATTAGGTTAGATGGCTGATCGAATATCGCACGTTCTGGGGTTCCATTCCTTGCTAGCTCATCAGTTTTACAATTTCCTGCGCCTCCGCTGTGTCCTGGCACCTATACATCACAATCATATCACAAAAACACTCAATGCTATTGATAGCGAGGTAAGGCACTCCTTGACTAACCCTGAACGCACTGTTAATGGGTTCAAGGCTGGTATCGCCGCTCTGCTATTTAAGTGAATGGTCATTTCTCTGAAGAAGGCTGCACTCTGGAGCAGGAAATATATTGCTACCTTCAATCTCGGCTTGGAAGACACTGCAACAGTCAGAAAGCCTGAAACTGGAGTTGATAGAGAACTCCTGACAGTAAACCCCTCTACCAACATTCCCCCCAAGCTTTGGCCTCTCTCCTTCAACGGCTTCTTCCCACCCACAACTCCCTCGTCGGTATATGGGCAGAGGAGGAGACGCCAGAGTTTGAATTAGGTATCGTTTTTACAATTTTTGTCTTTGCAACAGGTGATGGGTTTAGTATAAAAGTTATTGTTTATGAGGTCCATATTGGAATTTATTTATATTATATATTATTATGAATGTTTACCAGCGACAGTATAGTAGCTGATAGCCAACTTCGTATCCCAATTTTTGGCAATAAATAGTCTTAATCCAAAATATAAAATCCTGAATGGTGCTTACGTTTTTAGTTATACAGAAATCAGTGGCCGTGCGCAATTCAAAAAGCTTATACCATATAGTATCCAGGCCATTCAATGAAAAACTATTCAGCCGCTGTCTTACATAACACAGATAATAAGCTAATTCGCTTAGATGAACATACTAAAAGAGAAAAGTTCTATACCTCAATGTGTTTGTGGCAGTGCAGAATGCAAGCCTTATTACCTTGGAACTAGTGAAAAACTAGTCCCAAATGTAGGAGCGAAACTTTTACATACCGATATACAATATATTTATGTATATGGACAATGTATACAAATTCAAGCAAAAGCTTCACATTTGAAGACTTTTCATAGGCATTTAATATGTCACCGGACAATAAAATATATTCTCACGCCCTTACATACGCACACATATGGTTAAATGTATTGTTGTAAATATGTATGTGTTTTTACGTATATATCATGTACTCGCATGAAGGGACTCATTGCCATTGTCGCGCCATTTTCTCCGGTCTTTATCCTTTTGTTTGTTTTGTTTTAATTGTTTGTTTGTTGTCATTGCCCTTTCACTTCATTCCTTTTGGTTAATTTGCCATTTTATGAAATTTCTAAATTAATGATTTTCGTGTTATTGTCAGCGCCTCTTGGACTGCCCAGTTACGCCCAGTTTAAGCCCTAATGAAGCATTAAAAGTATTGCCTTTTGTTTATGCTAATGTGTGTTTTCACACTCTTAACTCTTCGCATTAATGCATATTGCTTGTAATTATTTGTTTATTTATGTATGTATGTATGTGTTGGTACAATACACAAGTTTGCTGCATTTTAATGGCTTTGTAAAATTGTTGTTTTCGTTTGTTTATTATTATTAGCCTGCTTTGTTAATGTGGGGGCATAAAATTTATTTGACTGATCATTCATATACATACATATGTATATGTAGAGGTTTCCGGTGTAAATTTTATTTACATAATTAAATGTTTAATGAAAAGTGATTACAACTAATTTATTTAAGAGGAAGTATTTGGACAAGAAATTTAATTTTTGCTGATTACTTTTCTCTACGTTGCAGTTCTCCCACGATTGCTTGAGTCTTCTTCTTATTGGCCTAGACACCGCTTAGGTGATTATAGCCGAGTTTCGCAGTTTGGCGCCAATTGGAGATTCCAAGTGGAACCAAGTTCTTCTCCACCTTTCAAACGGTGTGGAGGTCTTCCTCTTCCTCTGCTTCCCCCAGCGGGTACTGCGTCCAATACTCTCAGAGCTGGTGTATTCTCTTCAATCCGGACAACATGACCTAGCTAGAGTAGCCGCAGTCTCTTAATTCACTGAACTATGCCAATTATGACGACATTTCAACGTTCATGCCACGGATGATTTTTTATGCCTGATTGTCATTTGAAATCCTAGTTGATTTATTACGATGAATATTTGTACATACTTATATTCCATTCGGCTGCTCGAAATATTTTTTGTGGTATAATGGGAAATAAAAAGATTGATTCTTGATTTTGATTGGTCAATTTATATGGCAGCTATATGCTGGTATCCGTCCAAGCAATTTTTTCAGAGATTATAGTGATGTCTTGGATAATAATCCCTGCTAAATTTCTTGAAAAATTTTATACAAAACTTTATTCCGATGATTCAGTTTGTAAGGCAGCTGTATGCTAAAGTTGTCCGATGTCGGCGGTTCCAATAAATGAGTAGCTTCTTAATCATGCAAAAGTTCAGAACAATACCTTAAAAAGATATGGACGAACGGACAGATAGACGGACAAAGTTAAATCAACTCAGCTTGTCAATGTGTTCATACTTATCATGTGTTCCGTTTGGGTGCTACAAACATCAAGGCAAGCTTAATATACCCTGTTCAGGGTAAGATAATATGTATATGTGAAGTCTACTCACAAGTTTTATTAGTTCGCTTGCTGCAAAATAATATTTTCACCAATCTTTGGTTAATTTGAGCCCTTGCGGGGATCGAACCCGCGACCTTTGGATTAGAAGTCCAATGTGCTATCCACTGCACCAAAGGGCCGATTAAAAGGTAACGAGAGATCAAAATTTTTGAATAAAAAAAATATTGGAAATATGAAAGTCTGTTTTGTAATCTTCAAAGAAGCCGCTGATCATATTCCAAGCTCTCACCTGCAACGAACAGTTGTGTGCTGTTTACACAAGTGTTTCAAAATAAAGGTATGAATTGGATGGGACCCAGTCTAGTGAATACTGCCATCTGTTATTAACTTTTTTCTGTGAATGGATGTTATATGATTTTACTGTTAATAATATTATTGCTGTATATGCCGATTGTCCGATTATCTGTCAGTAGTCATTAGACAGATGTGTTAAGGGCTCTGTGGGAAGCTTATCAGAAAAAATTTTGATATGTGTTTTAATCTAGAAAAAAGGTAGTGTTACAAGTTTTTACCCACTTCCGAATGGTCAATACGTGATAAAGATAATAATTGAGCTTTCACTTTGCTCTACCTAAGATCGTAGAGTTTGTTTGAAAATATAATTTAATGATATTTCATATTTTAGCAAACCAAATTTTTGCTAACGGCTTTAATCAGATATCGCTTTGCTCCATGGGCTCGTAAAAAATTCCAAGAATAGCGGCGTTTTCGAGCCAAATTTAGATCAGCGATGAGGCCCATTTCTGGCTCAATGGGTATGTAAATATGCAAAATTTCCGTATTTGGGACGAAGAGGAACTTGAAGAGATTCAAGAGCTGCCATTTCATCCAGAAAAAACAACGGTTTGATGTGGTTTGTGGACCGGAGGAATCATAGGTCCATATTTCTTCAAAAATGATGAGCTTTATCGCTGAAAAAAATGTGCTTGTGAAAATCAGGATGGGTGGCCTTCTCGTTTTGTACTCGTATGTACTGTATGGCGCCTCTGAGAATGCGCCTTGCCCCATTGAAATCCACACGTTTAAAGTATTTTTTAATGTAATATTCTCTATGGGTGGTAATTTCTACCAAATATTGTAAATTGAAGCCTACGGTTGGAATAATCTAAGGTGGCAATAGTTGCAGAAGCAGTTGTAATATTTGTTTGTTTTTGTAACTACTTACTACCATTTAAATCTCTATTGTCAGCACTATTCTTCTAGGTGTCACATTTGTTCAACAGTTGCAAGTGTTTGTTTACCTTGCAACACCGAAAACTGAATCACCAAGTAGCGTTAAGTAAACATCTAGCAAATATGCACCTACTTGTATATATGTGTTTATATGTACATGTGCTTGTATGTAACATATGTATGTAAAAATCCATTAACAGCTCTAGTAAATGCACCAAGCTGCAATGTGAAGCCAACAAATATTGACTGCAAGTAATTGAAAATTTAAATATTTAAAAACGTATTTGGTCATATTTCCTTTTCTTTAAATAGTTACAAAAACCAACAAAAGAATTTAAATATGAAAATTGATATTGCAAATAACCATATTTACCTATGATTTTCGATAATATTATATCTAAGTATGTATGTATGTTATATGGAAGCAAATATTTGTGCGGCAGTTATTTAAAGTAAAATTTTAAATTGCCAGAGTTGCAACTGAGCTTAAGCACATAAGGGTGGATCGGCGATTGAAATTTGCTATTTATGAATACAAAATTTCTAACTGTGGTTTTGATGAATAAGATCCTATAATTTTTCTGTTCGCTTTACGATAAAGGCTTTTGTAAGGGATATTAGAGCAAACGAAAATAGTCGTAAAAGTGGATGTCACACGTCGACAAAGCTTCAAAGAGAACGAAGACAATGCTAGTGGCCTGAAAGGTGATGATCATAGTTTTGTGGGATTTACATTTACATTTTATATTTCGAGTTTAGAGAACAAAAAAAATATTCGTCTTCATCTTTACTGGCGTAGGAACCGCTTACGCGTGGCGCCAATTGGAGATGCCAAGCGAAGTAAGGTCCTTTTTCCACTTGGTCCCTACAACGGAGTAGAGGTTTTCCTCTTCCTCTGTTTCCTCCTGCAGGTACTGCGTCGAATTCTCTCAGAGCTGGAGTGTTTTCGTCCATTCGGACGGCAAGACCTAGCCAGCGTAGCCGCTGTCTCTTAATTCGCTGAACCATGTCAATGTCGTCGTATGTCTCAAACATCTCATCGTTGCATCGAATGCGATATTCACTGTGGCAAAGGACCATAAATCTTCCGCAGAACCTTTCTCTCGAAAAATCGTAACGTTGACTCATCAGATGTTGTTATAGTCTGTGCCTCTGCACCATATAGCAGGACGGGAATAATGAGTACCAAATTGCTGGTTCCACTAATGGCTCCAGTTGTGCCTATCTCACGATAGGTCACATGACGATCAGGTCATATTAGTTTGCGCACAGCATCAATAGTTTCCGGAACCACAACTGATTTTGGAGTGTTCTGCGACCTCGATTGAATTCATCATACCATTGATAAACACTGGTCTTTGATGAAGCTTCATCGCCAAAAAATGAATTAAGTTCATCGATGCACTGTTGATGAGATAAATCACATCGTTGTGAAAAATAATTAATTAACTTAATTCCACTTTGTGGCCGAGATGAATATTTCAAGTTACTATAAAGAGCACAAGTAGCGGCCGCATGACAAAACATTCTGAGTATTTATAACATCAAAAATGCCAAATTTACAATCAAGTTGTAAGTTGCCAGATCGCAACACTAGGATTGCCAAATATCGAAATATAAAAGGTAATCTACTTACTACTTGAGGAAGAGAAAAAAAATAGAGACAAGGCTCCCTACTATGCCAAGTGTTTAGGTTGATTGAACACAGAATTGCAGAAAAAGGCATCTCATTTGACGAAGAAAAAAGTGCTTTTCCACCATGACAACGCACCGGATGTAACCAGTTGTGACTTTTGTGGTCGCCACTGCCAAGTGGTCAAATGAGACTTTGAACTGTTTCTTTTATTTTATTTTCTATGAATTCGGCGCTATGTAACACTTTTCTGTTTCCAAACTTCAAGCAACATTCGACTATGTTGGGAAATAAAACGTCTTTTTTCCAACATTTTGAATTTAACGTTTTCTGCGAGTCCTTAGAACTGGGGCATTTCAGACCAAAAAACCTGGGGTACTATAGAAAATGGCGGCTGTCACATATTATTAATAGGTTTATTGGCAACACACGCTTAAACAGTGTCTGACAGTATTCTCTGACCTCACGGTTGCGCCTGTTGTTCGCAGTGAAAAAACTCAAACAGGATACGAACTTTGTAGTGTATTGAAATATATTCTTTCTCTGGATCTTGTTAAGCCAATTTTTGACTTCAGTCGCCTTCGAAGAAATTCCACAATTCCGTTTCTTCCACACGTTGCATCAAACTGTGAGTTCGATTTGGATAAAATTTTGACTGTTACGGTCTACGAGAATGTATTACACGTCAATTTTTATCGCGATAGTGGCGCCATCGTGCGGTGAGACTAAATATTTATTAAATTACCCTCGTGATATAATCAAATAGCCTTAGCTTTAAGTAGCTTATCAGTCTGAAGTTCAATTATTTTAGGTGTGTCTGACCTACCTAAAAGGTTAAGGTGTTACATGGGTCTTCTCGGGTAAAAACAGGCTTTTTTTCAACAATTCATATAAAAAATGAAATCTTTAATTGGAATTTTTTATTGTTACAAACATACACTAAGGCATACAAAGAAATTCTGAAATTTTTGGGGAAAAATATTTTAAACTACGTCATTTGCGGTTACCCCTCGGAAAAAAGATGAGCCCGCTTTGGCAGGATAACTACTTACAGGAGCACCTAAAGTGCAAAAATACGTGTTTTAGTTAAAATATTAATATAGAACTTGTACGAAGGGAAAAAAATGAAAATTAGATTTTTGGCAAACATTTTTACAAACAAATGAAAATGTCAGTGAAAATTCGCGACATTTTGTTTCAAATAGTTATGATCGAAAAAAATACTTTGTCCAAGTCTTTAAGAATTGTATCAAAGATCCGTGTAAAATTTCATGAAGATCGGTTGACTAGTTCTAGAGAAATCTTGCCAAGCGACTTCAAAACACACAGTTTCGAGAAAAACGCGTTTAAAGACGGCGCACTTAGCCTCGAGCGCACAGGTTCTCAGGTTTATCTCCCAAACTATTACTCGGATCAATTTGAAAACTTACGACAATATTCTGAAAGTGTTGTAAAATTTAATAAGACAATGAAAATATTAGATTCTTTGAAACCCGTAAACTCATGTAACCCCTTAACCAATGGCTACCAGTTTTAATTCAGAAGATTAGTATCGGCATTGGTACCCAGTTTCTGCTGAAAATTCTCTCGTACTTATAATAACCTACACATTTTTTAATTATTTCTATCGCACAGTTCACTTCTAACCCAACAAACGTTACTTTCGAGCCAAAGGAAGTAGAATATGTCAGAAATTGGAACATTAGAGTTCAGAGGTTTTGTTTCCTTACTGAACACTTTAGCCTAAAGTTTAGGCTTTAAACGAATCACCTTCCTTTTCAAACTCGACATCCGCTTTAAAGACAGCCATGATGTTTGATGTTTTGTTGTAGATATGCACCTAACAACAACAAGCTAACTAAGCTATGTTGTCTAACAGTTAATTTACGCACGAATCGAATGCAATAAAAAAATTATTTCGTTGCATGACTTTAAAGAGATTTTTGGAATTATTTTGTATGTGGCAGCAGCTGTAGGCAAGAAAAGAAATAATATTTATTGCAACAGACAACTCGCTTCCATTCACATCTATTTACAAGAGATATGTATTTGTTGGATTTGTGAAGTTTGTGGATGAAATGCATTTTAATTAAATGTAATTTTGTGAAGACACGTACACGTCCGCATTAAACAACAAAAACACAAACAACAAATATTAAACACACTGGTGGCAAGTGCAAACTCGTACATTAAAGTAAATAAAGGAAGAAACTCAGATGAATTTCGTAAGGAAAAGTATTATCAAACAAAAACAACAATGAAACAAACCCCAAAACGAAGTTGGAGTTCCATTGCCAACTTTTGATAGCAGCATTTGGTGTTGTTGTAAAGAGTTGTCTACAGTTTTTGAGAGCAATGAAGCCACTATACAAATAGGTATACAAAAATAGAAATGTGCATATGTGTGCGTGTTGATACACACACATAAAAGGTAAATAGAATGTAGTACACGAAATGCATCCAGAAAGCCATTTTACAAATGCTTAGACACAAATGTAAACAAAGCAACAGAAATCAATAAAAGAAAGCAAATACTTATTTAGTTTGATGTTGTTGTTGCTATTGATCACGTAGAGTAAATATAAATATTTTAAAATAAAATTGTTGGTTATAAATCAGCCCTTCACAAAGAAAAAAGCTTTCTATACAATAATGTATGTATGTCAACAATTTTTCCAGTCCTCTGAACACTTTTCATAAGCTTTTTGCTACTTTGTATGTACATAGATAATATATAATTTGAATAAGCACTTTTTGGATTGGCCTTCAGCTGCTTCAGCGAATTTTGTTTTATCTCTTCGATCGCTTGAAAACGGGCTTCACAAAGCGGGCAATTTCAGTTTGGGAAAGAAGAAAAAATTACCCAGAGCTAAATCTGGTAACTAACACCTCAATACGGCCAAATAGAACTCCTATTTCTGTTCCTCCGGAACAAATTCATGATAAACCAAATCACGAAGATCGAAAAAAAAACAATGATAACCTCGATTTTTGAGCGGCTTTGGTGAGGTTTTTGCGGTTTCGCCTCGTTTTTTCCTACTAATCCGCATATCAAACTCATAAGCCTATTTCTCGTTGGTAATTATAATGCTCTACATGAATGTGGGATCGAATTCCATGATCAAGCATGTCCAAAGATACCTGTTTAAGGTACTGTTTTTGAAAAAAATCAGCTTTATCGGGACGAGTCGAGCAGGAACGCGTTTCATACCCAAAATATTCCCAAAAATCATTCCAACGGACTCGCGAGAGATGTCGAGCTCTCCTGCCATCTCGCTAACTTGCCTGACGATTTACCAGGACCATAAATTTCACTTCTTTAATATTTTTATCAGTGGAAGAGGTCGAAGATCAACCAAAAGAAGCATGTCTTCAACGATCTCTCGATTGTCTTTAAGGCTTTGTACCACTCGTAGGCTTATGGTTTTGATAAAACTGACCGTAAGTACAACATTCGCAACGATTCCGCACACAACGTTTTGTTAGAAATACAAAATTTGAGACAAATTCTTTGTTTGATATTTTTATCCATTGTAAAATTCGCAATGCTCTACTGTACCGACTTAAGCAGCTGTTGTAAACAAACTAGTTGACGGATGGCAATCATATTTGGCATAGTAATTAAGGACAGTAGGACTGTCCAACTTAGATTTTTTTGAAATATAATTTACATGAGGAATTTAGTGACAAATTCCGGGTGCCTTTATGTCACAATGTAGGGTAGCTATATGATATGGTGGTCCAATCTGAACAATATGTTCGGTGATTGTAGTGATGCGATCAGTTCGTATGGCAGCTATAGTATATCTTAAAGTGGTCGGTGATTTCATTAAATGATCAGGCTTTTGGGGAGAAAAGTTTTTGTGCGAAGGTTCAAACCGATATCTAGAAAAGGAAACTTACTGTTCTACAAAAATGGTCTCGTATCATTTTTCGATGAAGTTAAGCATTTTTTGATTTATAATGGTTTTTTTTTCATTGAGTTATAAAATTCATAAGAAGAGAAATCATTTGCCTTAAAATAATAAAATTTCTACCGTTTTGCCTGCAAACTTCTGCAACTAGAATTATAGATTTCCAAGTAGTTGGAAGCGAGATTTGAATTTTTCTAACTGAAAATAAGGAAAAAATAAGAAACTGTAAGACCGATTTCATAGATTGGTACAATTATTTTTTGTACATGTGACGCTTATAGAAAAGGTAAAGGATTCAGTGCTTGAAAATCATCCTGTTGGCTTTAGAGAGATAGCAGATTATCTCAACTTCTGTTATGGATTGACTCGACACATTTCGGTTAATGTTCTGGGTATGAAGCGTGTCAATGCTAGACTCGTATCAACATACCTGAAGATTTAATGAAAACGATGTCGAATAGAGGTCGAAAAGTAGGTGCCTGACACCGTAGCTGAAAACCCTAGCTTCATCAAAAGTATCGTAACTGGTGACTAGGCAGGGGTTTATTACTATGACGTCGAAACTGCCCAATAATTTAGTAAATGGAGCACCAAAAATTGGCCGTAATCCAAAAAAACCAAAAGTCGCTGAAGATGCAGCTGAGGTTTATTACAAGTGTATGGAATTGAAGCTGTCCCTATACCATAATAGCGGTAGGCTAAGTCTCAAAAGGTATTATCAGAGACCTAGGAGACGGCATGAAATTCTTCATTAAGAAATATTTTTTAAAAGCATACATAATGTTGAATTCAGTCCATTTCTACAACTCCATATATCATACAAATCTGTAAATCATATCAAACAACACTTTCTGTACGAAATTGTATACAAAGCAAAGGCAAAATTATGAACTAGAGGAACATTTTGCGAAAATTACAAGTACCGTATGCCCACAACACATATTGTAAGCATTTACATACTGACGTAAGAATCTTAAGAGATATACGAGCATATTCACACAAACATTTAAGCACTTAACTGCTTCGCAGTGCATAGCCAGTCATTAAAATTTTTCATCAACACATAAAACGACTAATTCTTCTGAAAGTATGTGCATGGACGAATTGGGTTATGCCACAATCACTGTTGCTGCTCGGTCATCTGCTCTCGCTGCAAGCACACTTCGATAATTTTAGCACCTGAAAACAGTCTCGAATGCAGTAAAATCTGAGTGGCGCCTGCGGTTAGCATTTAAAGCACCAAACCCATTTAGCAAACGCTTTGGACTTGCCACCAGCTCGTAAGCCATGTGCATACGGAGCTCAGTGCAACAGCCTAGCACATCTGAGAGCCAATTGAAGCGCATTCGAGTGCAAAGATTGCAACTTTCAAAGCAACGCCTCCAACGAGCGACGGCAAAACTCTTAAGTGTTTAGAATTCAAGCCCAAATTGTTAGTGAGGCTTTATGAAAAGAGTTTATGAAAAGAAGAGGAAGCAGTATTTTTAGTTTACGTAGTAAAAGTAAGCAGTTTGGATGTCGTATATTTATATAGACATGTAAGTGTGTGTGGAAAAGGCTCAAAGCAACAAGCTCCTCTTGTAGGCGAACTAAAGAGTATAGTGGCTCGTAAAGAGGTTGGACAGCAACGGTTATCTAGTGTTTGGTATTTTTTTCAATATGTGTATGTAAAGGGTGATCCATTTCGAGGTTCCCTACTTTTTGAAAGAGAAAACACAGAAATTTCAAATTTAATGGGGAATGTTTATTATCATTTGAAAAAACATTCTGTGGCATTTGTTTTTTGAAAATTATCTCTTTCACATGTAGGCCGCGGCTACGTGTCAGGTCCATCCGTTGAGCCCAATTTTCGATACTCGTTTGAACATTTAGACTAGTAACTGGCGAATGAGACGCGTGAGGTTTTGCTCCAAGGTCTGAATTCAAGCGGGATTATCCGCCTAGGCTTTAAACTTTACATATCCTCACAGGACAAAGTCTAACAGTCTTGATGGTCAATCGAACGTGAAATTATAATAATTACGAAGCGTTCTTTCAATAAATCCATTGATTGATGCGATGTGTGGCAAGATCTCGACGTAAAATGCGCCAAGTCGTTCCATACGTCAGTCCGTGTTGCTGCGAACGGCGCCATATCAACTCTCCACGGTCTTCGTGTAGACTCTCAGCTACGGCTGCTTTATTTTCTTCACTGCGTGCTGGACGTGGTCTATTCGGTGGAATATTATCCAATAATGAATGATGGAATTCAAGACGGGTGATGATGTTGCGAATACTAAGGTCAGTAGAAAACCGCCGGTGTTGGAACATTATAGCATATAGTAGCCATAAAATCTGCTAGATCAAAAGCAAGATAAAGATCTTTTATACACTTTCATGTTATAAAATGCATTGTATGGTATTATAACTTCGGATGAGCCAAAGTTATCCTTTTTCTTGTTTTCTAGCGGTTTTGACAATACTTTGAGCTCTACTTAAGAGTTTTAAATATGAGTTCTCATACTATATAGAAACTCTGCGGAGACCTTTCGAATATGGAAGGCTGGTTGCAAAGTCTTATGAAAGAAAAATTTGTAATTCTCAATTAACTGAATATTGACAGCGCTTAAGCTTCATTTTAAAAGCTTTTGAACATTTATTTTAAAACATTATTAGGAATCTTGTAGTAATTTTCCTGCTCTAGGCAACTCAACTGCATTTTTTTGAACCAGCACTTTATAAATGTACATTTATATTAATATTACTTATCATTAATATATTTTCAATTCCTTTGGAAACTTTATCTATGAATAAATAGTAATGAATAACAGTTTATCTTTTTATATTAATCAATTATTTTGTTTTTCCTTTCAGGTAAGCTTTTGGCCTAATCTCTAATCAATTGTTGTAAGTTGTGAAAGCTAAAGGAAACGCATTAAATTGTACTTAATATTTTACTAAATTCTAACGAGTATTTCAAAAGTTTAAAAAAAATATAAACGCCATTAGAAATAAGTCTGGTCATTATCGGTCCACTAAGCTTAGTTGCCTCGAAATGTTGTTCGTTATATCTTATTATTAACAATAAATTAGACTCTAAACTTTAGAGTAGTAAGCCATTGTCTATTTTGTAGTAAGTTAACATAAATACGTACTTTCTTACATATCGATAACTGCTGCATATACCTCAAGATGGCATTTATGACCCATATAGTCGGGTGGGATGTAAGTAACTTGAAAGTTTTTCCAATGAAGTGTATAATTAAAAGCATTATGAAATTCATTTTTTCTCCAGTGATCCTACTTTCTTCTTTCTAAACATCTTAAGCCTTGTTTTCCTTCTTCTATGTTTGAATTTTATTTCGTGAAATCCATTAGTTTCACTGCTGCTTAGATTGTTGTAAATTTGTATAATTATTTTACGATGATGATCATTTCACCAATGTTGTTGCTTTATTTTTTTGCAAAATTTGATTCGGTCTGCCAGAAAAAAACTTTCTCATAGATTTTAATACAATAACAATCTTCTGGGTCAAAACAAGCATGCCAACGCTTAATGCAATTTTCCATTCACTTGTTATGAGCCTCGACTGTTTTTCTTTGGTTTCGCCTAATTTTTGGAGTGTCATTCGCTATTGGACTGTTTCGACGTTGTACTAATAAACGTACGCCGTGTCTCCGGTAATGATGCGTCTGATGAATGTAGGGTCCTCAGTTACAATGTCAAGCCTCACTTTCGACCTCTATTCGACCTCTATTCGAAAAAAAAAGACAGTCGTTTCTACGAAATCGGAACGGAGCCGGATTTTTATCCGGCCAAGGACTGTCAACACGGCACATTTCTGCCGCTATAACATCAACACTAACAACCTATACTCGACGTCGTTTTACATTGACAGACTTCGATCGGTCCTTAAAAAAAATTGAGATAATCTGCTCTCTCTTTGAGGTCAGCACGACGATGTTCAAGCATTGTTAACAAAGAGTGAATGAACGACACGCATGATACTCGATTTCGATGATTTCAAGAATTTTACTGAAAGTGTTACTCTAATACTTAGGCTCGTGATAAAGTTGGCTACCCAAAATACTAATGTAACATTTTCCGTAGCCGTAATTGACGCAAGGATATTAAACTTTCTTCTTCTTTATTGGTGTAGATACCGCTCTTACGCGGTTATAGCCGAGTTTACACACGACGCTACGCGCCAGTCGTTCTTCCTATTCATTATATGGCGTCAATTGGAGGTTCCAAGTATAGCCCGGTTCTTCTCCACCTGGACTTTTCAATAAAGTGGAGGTATTCCTTTTCCTATGCTTCGCTCAGCGGGTACTGCGTCGAAAATATTCAGAGGTAGAGTGTTTTCATCCATTCGGACGACATGACTTAGCCAACGTAGCCGCTGTCTCTTAATTCGCTGAACTATGACAATGTTGATGTATACATTGACAAACGTATACGGCTGACGAGGCTGACATTGTTGTTGGCGTGAATACTGTTCCAAAGAGAGACGAAATTATCTACAATTTCGAAGTTATGACTGTTAACAGTGATGTGGGATCCATGTCGCGAGTGCGATGACTGTTTGTTTGATGACAGGAGATAATTTGTCTTTCCTTCGTTCACTACCAGGCCCATTTGCTTCGCTTCCTTATCCAGTCTCAAGAAAGCTGAACTAACAGCGCGGTGGTTGAAGTCAATTAGCAGCAGCAGCTGTAAACTCTTATAGAAGATTGCTCCTTCTCTTCAAGAGTAGATTGAAGGAGTCTCACGATAGGGAGTGACCTTGACTGAAACCTCAGTTGGTATCGAACAGCTGAGAGAGGTCCTTCTCAAACTTTATACGAAGTTAAAAAGGGTTGTAACAATCTAGGAAAACTTTTTTGTCGTTTCGGTTTGCGCGCACAGTTTAAATATATCAACCTGCTTCAAATATGATCAGATATACAACCCGCTCAAAACTCCTTGGTGTCATCATTGGGAGTGCCAAAATTCTTCACAGTCTACAAAACAAAATTTAGGACTTCATTACAACTCACAGCGAAGAAACGAAGTTCGGTCGATTCTGTTTTTAAGATACTAGAATATTGGAATCGTTAATTACTATCTTTTCCAGCTTCCTGATAATTAAAAATATTCAGTTCATATTCAGTTTTTTCATAAAAGAACGATAGTTTTTACTTTTCTAATTCATCTTTCTAATTTTTGTGTTTTCTGGATATTATTGCATGAACAAACCAATTTTTGGTCCCAACATACTGGAGAAAGTAAGAACATATTTTTTCATTTGAGGTCTAAAAAATTAAATTCTTCCTTATTCGAGGCTCCAAAACAATAAGAATTTTAATGTTTAAAATTTTTTTCACGGCTCTCTTTCTTCGAGGCGCGGCCGTTTCAAACGTCAAGCAGTCTCGCACGAACTGCCTGCACAAATAAAACGAAACTGATTTTCCAAAAGAAGAGTATAAAAAATACTCCCAAATGATGGTGTATATCCCATAGCGGCAAGAAAACAATAATACCGCCAGCAATTGCTGCAATAACAACAACAGCGGCGTGTAAAGAGCGTAAAATTCTTGCATCTTGTGTACTTACACGGCTGCACTATTTAACGACGCGACGGGCAGACGAATAAATAAAAAGTAAATATTTTCGTTACGTGCCTATTTGTGGTCTCATATATTTGGCAGTCGCCTACAAAAGGCAATACATCAGCTGCTACCGTTGGTGTTGCTTCGATTGCTGTTGTTGTTGCTGTTGCCTGTACTTGCTCCCTAAAGTCACACGCTGGTACCGCCTCGTAGACACAATGCACAGGCGCAGCCGAATTTCTATTTTGTTGTCTTCTATTCCCTTTTTGTTGTTTTCTCACTCGTTTCAGCTTGATGGCAGCGCTGCATGCTCAAGTGGCAAGGCCTTCCGGTCTTGTTTGCGCCGCATTGCCCCAATGGATGATTTCTTTAATTGTTGTGCTATCACATATGCTGCTGTTGTTGTTTGTTGTTGTAGTTATTGTTTTCTTTTCAATTTGCTGTTGTTTTTGCTGCACTTGAATTTATGCCTTCGAGTGGCTGTTTTGCTTTGTCCGTATGTGTGTGTGTGTGTGTTATGTGCAATTTACTTTCGTCTTTGCAGCACGATTCAAGTGCAACGCCGAAGAGCCTTGGTGTGTCGGAGGGGTGCGTGCACAAAACCGCTAAATCACTCATTTGTGTTTCATTTAAAATGTTTTGCTTTTCGAACCCGCACCCCCAGCGACGCAAAGTGGTTTATAGATTATGCATTTATCATTTCGATTATATTCATTAATTCATTCATTCCGATACCGTTGCAACACTATGGGTCCATTGATCTGCTGCCGAATATTCAATTAGCCCTTTTTGGAGATTCTCTTTTCCTTCGTCGTTATTTGCTTGAGAGGTGTTGATTGTGGAAATTATGAGCGCTCGTGAAAGCGAAAGTGTTTAAACAGCCTTTTTCGTTAGATTTTTTGCTCTCCCTGCGAGGGTGGCTTAATTGAGTTTTCCCATAAACAATAAAGATTCTTCGAACTGATTAAGTATTTTACAGTTCCATTTCATTTTAATTGCGCTTTTCATTTGGACCCCTTTTGCCGCACTAATTAAGTTAGTTTCTCTTCTCTGGTTGCGGTCGTAAATTTATTTAATCGTTATGATTCAATAGCGTGATTTTTAATTTTTAACTTATCATGACAGACGTCTTCTTAATATAAAATAATGTATTGAAACCGTCACGCTCACAAAATCAATGCTGCAAAGCGGACAATTGGTTTACAACATCCATGGCATATAACGCTTAGAATATAGTTGAGGTCAATAGAAGTGGTAAAAAGTTTATTATTACGGTAAAAAGAGGTGACAAAATTCTTCACTTATTGAGAGATCTACATATATTCCTCTAAGAACCCATAACGCTCTCAAACTTGCGATGATTACCTCTTCATTGTCGCCGAATTTCTTTTCTGTGAGCATAGGGTAGGTTAGGTCGTAGGGTTGATCCAAAGTCGATGGATTTCACGTGGACACATATTTAAATTATCTAAAAAACTCCATAAAGTGCTTCACTTAGCCACTTCGTCAGATTCTCCAAAGGTGTGGCTATCGAAATTTTTCATTATCAGTCTGACAAAAGCCGGACTGTATGTTTAGAAAATAGCGATACGCTGATCCCCCCTACCCTTCCTTCATATAGCTTTGGCAAAGTCCGTCAAAATATCTAGTCACAGCACGTACCTATCCCATAATGCCCAGTCAGAACATCTACAATTGCAGCGAAATAGACTTTTTTGAGATCTAAGAACCGAAAGAGGAATTAAATGCGAAAGTAAGTTCAATACATATTTCCATCCAAGTTGTTGCACGGTACCTTAATCTGAAGGAACATCACTCCTTGCTTCTTGGTTTTTTTTGTTATTTCCTCCTTAAAATGTTCAAATAGCACATAATATTTGTTGTTGATGTGATTCCCCTTTTCAAAATAGTTGACGGGAATAACTTCGTAATCGTTTTGAACAATTACCTCGCTGGTTGATCTAGATCTCCGTTCTTTGAAGTCTCTAGATGTTTGTTTGTGTAACAGATCGAGTTCTAGTAGCTTGAAGCTGCTAATTTATTCAAAATATGCCGGACGTTAGAAGCTCATCTGTTCCATTAACGGAAATGACAAATCATTACTGGAAGTTCATAAACAAGTAATGTAAATAAGTATATTAAAATTGCGCTTGTAGTGTCAGATGTTTAGTTTAGCTGCTAATATTACCATGTTTGTACGGATTGCTCATCTCCTAATTGCTTATGGATTTTATAAAAAGATCTAGCTCAGAAATCCAAGCGGAGTTCTGACAATTTGCTTCAGTAAATATCTTTCTATTATCTTTCGTATAAAGTATGACATATTATGTTTATGAAATCAGAAGTGAGGTCCGTTTACGTTTGGAAATATTCTGAAAGGCCTTCATTGACCTACTTACTCTAGTAAATGCAAATCCAGAGTATGTATTACAAGTGATAATAATTCAATAATTCCACTGAACTTCTGACTAAATGTAATTCAAGAAGCTTTAGAGCGGACTTAATTATGGTAAATAGAGATAATCAAGAATAAAGTGATGAGAGCATTTCATCTATGCGCAAAGGATCATAAATCTTCCTCAGAACCGTTCTTTCGAAAATTCATAATATCTACTCATCAGATGTTGCTATCGTCCACGTCTCTGCACTATATAGCCGGCGAGGATGATGACCGGGATTGGTCTTTGTTCGTCGAGAGAGGACTTTACTTCTCAATTGCCTAAGTATCATCTGTTGGCAAGAGTTATTCTGAGTTGGAATTCGAGGCTGACTTTGTTGTTGGTGTTCTGAGATAGACGAAATTATCTATGACTTCGAAGTTATAACTGTCAACAGTGACGTGGGAGCCTAGTCGCTAGTGTGACAGCTGTTTGTTTGATGACAGGAGATATTTCATCTTGCCCTTGTTCACCACCAGACCCATTTGCTTCGCTTCTTTGTCCAATCTGGAGCAAGCAGAACTAACGGTGCGGTTAACAGTAAATGATATCGAGGTCATTGGTCATTACGCCAGCAGTTGTAGACTATTGTAAAAGATTGTACCTTCTCTATTCAGCTCTGCAGATCACTTAGGGTATACTGAGCATATCAGCCTAACTAGCTGAGTCGATTTAGACATGCCCGTTCTGTCTGTATATACGCGAACTAGTCCCTCCATTTTTGAGATTTTGATATGAAATTTTGCATACGTGCTTTTTTTTCCATTTGTCAAAATCGGACCAATATAGGATACAGTTTCTACACAAACTTATCGATCAAACTCAAGTCCTTGTATAGGAAAACTTTTTTATTTGGCAAGGTATTTTCACGAAATTTGGTACATATGATTTTCCAAAGAAATGGTATAATCTTGGAGATTATTGTTCAAATCGGATCACTATAACATATAGCTGCCATAGAAACTGACTCATAAAAATCAAGATACAGATTTTTTATAACCTTTTATGTCAGAAAAGCGCATATGAAATGTGTTATAGCTTCGGTGCAGCCGAAGTCAAGAATTTCTGTTTCTACTTAAACTCAGGGTTTTGATGTTTAGTTTCAAATTCCTGTGTAATCCAAATATGTGGCATGCCTTTAAAATACAACTCAGTAATATTATGTTTCGATAAATGAAGATAGAAATATACAACTCAGTAATATTATGTTTCGATAAATGAAGATAGAAATATTTTTCTCACAAAAACATAAATAAAGTAGAATAAATCAATATTCGCCATCACTAGTGTAATCTTACTAGTTCACGCCAAGCAATCAATACAATACGCCTCGTTTATCCTCGTTAAGGTGACTTTGACTTTTGCCAATATTATTATCCCCATTACACGCATAAATCCACATGGACACAAGTAAGTATGTGTGTTGGACGCCCACAGACAAGTGCCGCAGTGCAGTAAATCACACATAATCAAAATATCTGTATCAAAGAATGTCGGACAACACAATTCAACACCTCCACATAATGTTGCACGAATGTTTATTATATACCCCGAACCATACAAATAAATCAATTCGGACGAACACAAGCCAAACTAACCGACTAAAACGTAAAGAAAGACATAAAACAAAGCGCAAAGGAGCAATCAGACAAAACTCGTACACGAAAACATATACACAAAGAGTGGGATTACACACACACACACACTCATACACAAATGGGAAAGAGAGCTGAAAGCCGCATAAAAAAATTAAGACCAAAGTTGGGTTGAGGATATCGAAAATTAAAGCATCATTTGCACTAAAAGTGACGGCCGCTTCGGCTACCGTGCAACGCATACACGAAAGTAGCGTGCAACACACATACACACTCATATAAATATATATATACATAGTTATATATAGATATCTACAAACATAGCGTAAAACTCTTGGACAGCCGACAAAGGTGAACGGCTGAAATGGGTGAGCTGGTTGCATGTGTCCATGTGGCATGTGGCAAGTTGCTGCTGTTACGCGCGCCACAGTCGAAAAACCGAAACCGAAAAATCACCACCTTCAATTTATCGCCAACATCAAATCACTGCCAAAGGCTTATTACCAACGCGCCAACAACACGTCAGCAGAAAATGCAACAACATAATCAGTCGCTGAGTGAGTTGTGGCAATAGTGGCGGCCAGCTTGCCGGGTTAGTTCGTTTCGCCGATTCGTTTGTCGGTTTGTTGCCTGTCTGATTGCTGCCAGTGGCATAAACAGCAGTTGAAAATCCATGGTGAATTTGCTCCTCTTTTTGTGTTGCGCGCAGCGAATGACTGGTAGCGCGGGGCGGTGTAGGGGTGCTGCACAGTTTTTGGGTATAAATGTTGCAAAATTGCGGCAAATTCAGTTTTATTTGGGAATTTTCGGTGATTTTGGAAGTTTTGGTTTTCTTAACTTAAGGAAGGGCACGAAAGAGTTGATTTGATTGATTTGAAATATTCTTCTCGAAAGTGCAGCAAGTAAGGATAAAAAAGTGAGGAATTGTTTTAGATGAACCTAACAATAAACAAAGCTAACGTTCTTGTTTGCTCTAACCTGAAATTTATTAAAGTAGGTATTACCAGAAAATAAATGGAGAATGGCGATAGTTTCGAATCAGGGCCATTCGCAGCAATTCGGACTGACATATGGAACGAATCGGCGCGTTTACGTCGAGATATTAAATAGAAAGTGTGCAAAATACAGCGTGTAGGAACTGAAGCCGATCCACCTTCGTTTCGCTCTATGGGCTCCTGAAAAGTTCCAAAAAGATCCGACATTTTAGAGCCATGCAAAATTATCGCATTTGGGACGAATAGCAACCTGAAGGGATTCCAGAGCTGTGATTTGCTCCGTCCTGCGGGCGTGCGTCGCCACCAGACAGTGTCCAGTTAGTATTCCCAAAATGTTCCGTGTCTCTTCTATCGAATGCCAATAGAAATTTTGTGTACTTTTGCAGTCTTGGACCCAGGTAGCTCGTTCTATCGGCTTTTAAATTTTCTTAATTTACTTCAGATTTCGTGTTCTTTGCACTGAGCCAGGTGGAAGTTGTAGTTGTAATTTTATTTATAATCTTCATCTAATAATCAAAATAGTAACCCCTAATTCCGTATTTTCTCCTAAATATTTTAGTGTAAAAATTTAACATTAGACGTTTCTAACTTTTTTGTCGCCGGTGTAAGTCAAGCGAGCAAAGTTTGGAAAGTGAGCGGTGAGGTTTAGTTGCGTACAATCGAAGTCCACAAGCGCCAAAAACATCATATAGTAAGTAAGACGATTCATTTTAGCTGAATCTGATAAAAGCAAAGTGGGAAAAGGCGCGTTGAGAAGACCAGTGGTCGTTGAAAGTCGACGCCCATATAGACTATGAAATACTTACACGCTTCTAAGTATGTGTGTTAGTAAAGACGACTGTGTGTTCCAACTCGTTTGCCGTCCAGTTCATTTCTATCTAACAATACTGTCAGGCTGCCTTGCCACATTAGCCTGAGTTACACAGGTGAGCTATTGTCGCAAAAGCGCTGACATTGCATGATTGTACTTGCAAATACACATACACCTTAACACATACATGCACATGTGACTGCTCTCTCGTCCATGCATACTATGTATATATTTATTGGTGTGATGTTGTGAACTCCCGTTTTTCAGCTTGAGTAGCTTCATGCAGCCGTTGGCAACGTTGTAGCATAGCTAAGTAAGCAAGGAGTCCACGCTTGCCACACGCTGCGACTAACGTTCTCTGCTCCATTTGTCTTCTGTTGCAGAACTATCAACTAAATAAATCATCATCATCAGCAGCAGCAGCAACTCAGGTGACCTGTCTGTCAGCCGCAGTGCAAGGAAGCCTGCTAACGAAGCAGCCAGGTGTTGTTGTGGCGGTTGTGAGTTGAAAAGAACCGAAACGCAACAGAAAGTGATAAAAAGCAACGGCGGCAATTTTTGGTCAAAACATATTTGTCTTGTTGTCGCTACGAACGGAGGAAGTGTTGCATCTAATTGTTTTGGCCCAAAGGCGTATAGCGGCTTATTGAGGGACCCTGTAGGAACTTGAGAAAAAAAATTCTGAAGCATCAGAGTTTCGACAGTAAAAATATATTATTCGCTCTTAATTCGACCTTGAAAACTTGAAGGAAGTGTTGTTTCCAGCTCATCTTTCTTCCATACCTCTTCTGCAGATGGCGTCTGATAAGATTCCCAGCCTTATTCCGTGGACGCAAATAGGGGTGTCTTGTTAAAAGCCCCACAACTAGGGAGACGCTAGCCTTACTGAGTACTAAGAGATCACTAGATCTGTTGCAATCGATATTGGGTTACAAGACTTTTGAGACAGCGCATATATCGATGTTGGCCTGGCACTGGCCAAGCTTCTGCGAATTATATACGGGAGTATACGGGAGCTCCGATCCGCTCCCAATCTACCAATAGAGGTTCTAGGGTGCCTTTTCTTGCTAGCTCATCAGCTTTACAATTCCCTGCGATCCCGCTGTGGCCTGGCACCTATACAAGTCTTATCAAAAAGACACCTGATACTATTGATAGCAAGGTTAGATACTCTTTGACCAATCCTGAACGCACTTTTAATGAGTTCAAGGCTAGTATCGCCGCTCTTGTATCTGAGTGGATGGTCACTTCTCTGAAGGAGGCTACTTTCCGGAGCAGTAAATCTACTGCTACCTTAATGGCTGCCACCTCGGCTTGGAAAACACTGCAATAGTCAGGAAGTCTGAAGAGAGAGATAGAGAGCTTCTGACAGTAAACTCCTACTTCAACAAGGAAACTTTGTGTCGACTTTTTCTTTGAGAAACTTTGGGGAATGAGTAATTCCTGTCGCACCCATGTTATTTTGTTTTCATAAAAATTCATGTTTATTTTAGCTTATAGAATTCGCTGGTTGGTAGTGAAAATTTCTCTGATACTTTTTTTTGAGGGAAATTTCTAGCATTTAAAACAAAATTCCGAAAATTCTACTCCATTACTCTGCCTTTGACTAGTCTTTATCAATGTATGTGGTCTGTCGTGGTCCTGACAGAAAACGATTCCTCTTGCATTGGTCAAAGCTGTCTGCTTGTGTGCCATTGCTTTCTTTAGAGGGCTTAATTGTTGATAATAAAGGTCCGAATTAAGGGTTTTGGCCGTAAGAGAGCGGCTCATACTAGACTGTTGCCTGAAAATCTCACCAAATACATAGCAAAACTTTCTGACCGTGCGTTTACGCCAGCTCACCGCGGTTCGACCACATGCGTTATTGCTTGACATTGTCTTAATCAGCAGTAGTATTCACTGATGGGATTTCGGTCCATGACATGTTTTTGCGTTAACTAGTAGGGGCCACACTACTTCCAAAGGGTTTTTCGTAGTATGCTTAAGATCTTCTTCTTTTTTACTGGCGTAGACACCACTTACGCGGTTATAACCGAGTTGATAACAGCGCTCCAGTAATTTCATCTTTTCGCAAGGTGGCGCCAATTGTATTTCTCCACTTGGTCCTTCCTCAGCTTTCCCCGGCAGGTACTGCGTCGAAAACTTTAAGAGCTGAAGTATTTTCGTCCATTCTGACGATATGACCTAGCCAACGTAGCCGCTGTCTTTAATTCGGTGAACTGTGTCAATGACATCGTATATGTCATACAGCTCATCGTTCCATCGAATGCGATATTCGCCGTGGCCAAAGTGCAAAGGACCATAAATCTTCCGCAGAATCTTTGCCTCGGAACGACGACTCGTCAGATGACCGGACGGGAATAAAGAGTGACTTATAAAGTTTGGTTTTTGTTTGTCAAAAGCGGACTTTACTTCTCAGTTGCCTACTCAGTCCGAAGTAGCACCAGTTGGCATGAGTTTTTCTGCGTTGGAGATCGATGCTGACATTGTTTTTGGTGTTAATACTGATTCCAAGATACGAAATTATCTACGAATTCGAAGTTATGACTATCAACAGTGACGTAGGAGCCTAGTAAAACTGTAAATTGAGGCAGGATGGCAGTCGGGCAAGTTGAACTATTTGTATACCAAAAATATTCCTAGCTCTAACTCTCTCTTGCTGAAGAGAATTATCTCCTTGTACCACTTTTTATTGCGAGAAAACTCATTTGTTTCACTTAATTTTTTGACACACTGTGCCGTGCTTCGTATCCCATCGCACATTTGTTCTCATAAAAGTATATTTATGCAACGAGCTCCTGCTGTGCTTTGTGTCCTACACACGCACACACCCGCACAACCAAAATCCATCACACGGAACAGCGCCTTGCCGCATGCTTTCATAAAATTTCAATCATTAATGCGGTCATTACTGCGAAAGAACAACCGGACGGTTAGTTAGACCACTGCTGTGTAGCTTCTGGTTGCATAGCTATGCAAATGAATCTGCCTACTGGCACTGCCACATGCCTATATATGTTTGTGTTGCATGCGAGGGTACAAATCATAATGGCGGTGTCTAGTTAGCAGCACAGTTCAAAGCGCACATCAATCTCACCGAAGCGCTGGTTTGTTGGTCGCCGCCACCGCTGTTGTTGTTCTGCTGTTGCCACCTTGTCGTGCGTTGGGTCACTGGCTAGTTGTGCGTCTAAAACGCCTAACGCGTTGTATTGTGCAACACACCGGCACAGCATGGCGGAGTTTGAGCACTTTTAATGAGCTGGAAAAATTGTGATGGAACTTTCAGCACCAAATATTACCGCCAATGTTGTGCCGCTGCTGTTGTTGTTGTTGCGGCGGCGGTGGCTGCTGCTGCTGGCTTGGTTGGCCAGAGTGTTTACCGTTTTTCCAGCGCACACTTGCGGCCTTTTGCACATTCACGCATTCACGCGCTTTGTAGGCAGTCGCTTGCTCGAGGCATTTTCATTTGCTCGCATCCTTTTGGGGCAAGTAGTGTATTTAACGCGCTGCGTCCGGCCGATTGATGAGTGAATTGCCACCGCGAGCACTATTTGTTGTTGAATTTTAAATTTCAATTACCACCTGGTGTCGAGTTGATGCATGTTGTTCGGCGTAAGCCGCTCGCATGCAATTTTTCCAATTTACAACTTGCTTGTGGCATGCAGCACGGTATATACGCGCTTTATGTTTCAAAAATACGCCACGCTGCGTATTTTCGGAATTTTCGCTTTGGCATTTTACCGTTATTCGCCGTTGTATACATTTTACGCGCATTTTTGTGGCATTTAAAGCGATTTTTTTCCGGACTTAATGATCAACAAAGCAAATAGCAGCGCTTCATTTGCGGCCATAACTACGTCATATGCTGCCGCGTTGAGCAGCAGGCCACCACAACATGCCTCACATTTCACAGCTCATTATAGTGAAGCATCAATGAGCTATCCGCCAGCAGGCGTCATTTAAAGCCAAATAATCCGCTGTCTATTAAATCAGTTCATTAAATATTTTCCTCTATCAACCGCAGGCTTAAAACTGCCCTCGCGTGTAATTATTTCTCTCTGGCGCATCTCCTGTAATTATACCTTTATGTGTGTGCGTAATCAATATTTTTCGTGCTTAATCATAACTTCACTTTGTATGCAAATTTTTTTTTTGCTTAATTTGTTTTTGTAAACACATGCGTTCGCTACTACATTTTCCACTTCGTTTTGCTCCGCTCTTCGCTGCTTCTTTTACGTCCTGCACCCTCCAGCTCCTCCGGCTGTTTACATTAATTTCCATCATTTCAATCAATCCGCTTGGCATTTAATCACGTTAATTACTTTTGATTTACCTGTAAATTATATTTAATTGCCCGTTTCAAGGTCAGTTGTTGCGCGCTGTACGCCGTACGCCGTACACTGTTTACTGCTTTTACATTTAATCTGCGCAATTTGTTGCATAATTATAGGCTATGTGCCTTAAGCTGGCGTATCATGTGCGCGACCACGCACGAGCTCGTACCTGTCGCGCTCGCTCGCTTGCCGTCGTGTTATCACAACAAAGCGTTTTTTCGTCATTAACGGGCTGATTGAAATTCGTAATCGGTTGGCTTTTGAAGATTTAACTTTGCTTGCGGAGTTCGCTTTTGAAAACGGAAGCTGCCAAATAAATCAGAAACAAGTTTTTTAGACATCAATCACCGCTTAGCATGTGTTGCTTGAATTAAAATTGAATTAATTGAGCGGAAAAATTGAAAGTGATATATGTATATATTATATGTAAGATCAATCAGATAATTATACAAATATTTATTCACAATAATTTATTTTAGATATTTTGGTACTGGGTTAGTGATGTCATTCATTTCGTCTTAAACAAGTGGACTTGTAAGAAAATTTTATTATTTTTCGAATATTTCAAAGTATTGGGTAGTCGAAAAAGTTGTTTCGTATTTCTAATCAAACTTCTACTTATTCTTTTATATTTATCCTAATAAATAAATAAACAAATATGTACCATTTGGTCGGCCACTTTTTGCCATTTTTCCGCCATCATTCCATCAGAGTAAAACTTTTCTCGGCGAAAAACTGCGACAAGTAATTTTCATAGGCTTCTCTTGAAGCCAACTTTACTCCATTAAGGGAGTTCTGCATTAATCGAAAGAAATGGTAGTCCGATGGTGCAAGGTCAGCGCTATATGGTGGATGCATCAAAACTTCTCAGCCGACCTCTCCCAAGTCGTCAAAGATGTGTGTGGTCTAGCGTTTTCCTAATGAAGGGCGAAGTCCTTTCTGTTGATCAGTTCTGGCCGTTTTTTCGATTGCTTGCTTCAATCTCATCAGTTGTTGACAGTAAAATGTAGAATCAATCCTTCGACCAGGTAGGATCAGCTTATAGTTTATAATCCCACTAAACACTCACCATAACCTTTCGAGGCGTCAATTCTGGCCTTGCAACCATTTGTTGAGCTTCACCACGTTTTGGCCATGATCTTTTTCTTTCTAGCCGTATTTGATTCACTTTCCGTCTTCTGCTACCATTCGCTTCAGAAATGGTTTGATTTCATTTCGTTTCAGCAAAGAATCGCAGATGTTAATTTGGTCCATTAAATTTCAATTTAACAATTCATGTGGTACCCAAACATCGAGGTTCAAAACCGTTTGTTTATGAATGTTGAGTTCCTTAGCGATATCATGGCTGCTTATGTGACGGTCCTGGTCAATTTTTCCAAAATTTCTTCGAACTGGTACAGCATCGTCTCCGTAACCTTAACAAATTTCATTGGTGGCTTGCGTGGCATTCGTCCCTTTTTTGTACAGAAATTTCAAAGTACTACATATCGAGTTTCTTCATTATTTTCACTCATTTTTGAACAGCTGTTACTTTTTTTCAGCTTCCCTGAATTTAATTGTTTTTTGGTTAAAAGAAGCTTAAAATCTCAACTTTCCAACACTATATGGATATGACACAATGAGATTGACTGGAGATATACGACTGAAACGACATCTATTGACAAAATACGAAAATACTTTTTCGACTACCCGATATTATTAGAGCATTAATTAGAAAATCTGGGTATTTGAGACAACACTCCACTTTTCTTTAGCGGGTCACTTATCTAAGATAAACACAACAGATTCTTAATTAAAATCTCCAAATTAATGAAGATATATTTCATATTTCTGTTTTATGAAAAAACTGACCTAGTTTCGGTCAATATTTTTAATCATAATTTGTCTAGCGATATTGTCGCAAAGCACAATGATGCACCTACATATTTTCTCAACTTTCTCGCAGTTAAAAAGGTTCAATTTAAAATATGAGGGGTATCCTAAAATATGGAAGACAGTTATTCACATTTCCTGAATCTCAAGTTTTGCTTTGATATCAGCTCTATTTGATGTTTACTCTTGGAGATTAGCAAATAGAAGAAACAAGACCCACAAGAACTCGTCCTAGACCCCATATAACTAACAGGCCTTATGTATCTGAAGATACTTTCCTGGTTTCAATACTTGCAAGTTGCAAAATTATAAAACGTCTGGTTACACCCCAACTTAGGACTTCCTTACTTATTTTATTATAGTAATTAGTATCGAATTGTCGACTACAGTATAATCGATTTTGGGTGTCATTCACCAGCGGAGCTTTCAACATATACACAGACGGATCCAAAGTAGTCGATAGAGTGAGCGCCGGGGTCTATTGCGCGGTGCTTGATTTCAGGCTACCCTGCAAGCTCCCAGAAATACTATACCGGAATACTGCAGTATATTCCAGGTAAAAGCGGTCAGGAAAGCCGTTGAGATATTTTATAACGCAGGAAACGGCAGCTAAAGATATAATCTAACATCGCATTGCGCCAGAGAATTTTCTTAGTGGCAGTAGATATATGTAGTGACTGTCGAAAAGCGATTGCATATATGCTGGGTTCCAAGCCACGAGGGTATATTGCGAAACGAAATAATCTAGATGCTACCAAAAGGGCCATCCGCTTGGCTACCGAACCCGTTCTGGAAGTGAGCAAGCTGTGTGATATGGAACGTTTTAAAGGCATGTGGGATCGCCAAGATCATAAGCAAGGGAAGGGAAGAAAAAAACGCATAACTTACTCGGACGGCCTCGGAAAGACTACAGAACCGTTGTTGGTATAGTCACAGGACAGAACTTACCATACTATCACTACGCGCGAGCTGTATGGGCAGTTTTAATCGATGACGCATGTAGAAAGTGCAGAGATTATGCGTGAGGGAGACACTAGAATACTTCCACTACTTTGTTGTTTTTACTTATAACTCGGCTTTGATATTTAGGAGTTTCGTAGTTCAAGGGATAAGATGAAATATCTGAATTAGATATCAAGTCTCTATTAAACTTCGCAAAATGAGCTGACGTTCTACACGACGTAAACTTCAGTTCGTATGAAACTGAACCGCCATCTGGAATTATAAAGAACCTTTAGGTATATGTGTGACGTAACAGCCAGCCAGTATTACTTACCCTAACCTATTTTCGCTTTTGGGCTTTCGATTAGAAAAATAAATGTTAAGAGTTTAGGTCGCTTGTGTATCACCCTAATGTTCATATGCCTGTAAAATCATATTTACAACTTAAATAATGGTTTCTTAGAGAAAGATATCATATTAATTAAAAATATATGTATGTATGTCTGTACATACATACATATGTGGGTCTGTGCCAATCTTCGTCTGTCATCAGAAACAACTTGATTTCGTGGAAAGCAGAGTTCCACATATGAAAACCAAAAAGTGAAAGGCTGAAAAGTGAGTGACAATGAAACCGAAACCAATTGTAAATTAACAAAATCAAGTAATTTTGATTAAAATGTACTGATAAAAGATCTTTAAGCTGAAGAAATTAAAGCGTCTCGACACAAACAAGTAAACGTTTACGAGAAAGACACACAAACAATGAAGGGAGGTAAAAAAGGAATGTGCAAGAGAGTTCGGATGAAAAATGGGCCGTATTAGTTTCGACCTGCGCAGCGCTCACTCGCCGAATGTTGTTGATAAAATAAACATAAAGAGATTAAATTAAAATTCCATTACTTGCAGCAACAAAGTAGAAGATGTACATACATACAGAATACAAATATGGTACATTTTCATATTTTCGTAACGCCGGGTGGAGGTTGGCTCAATGCGAGCTGTTGAGTCTTGAGCGAAACTCAATTTCATGCTTAGTGAAATAAACAGACATACATACATATACATGTACATTTATACGAACTGTGCAGGTATGTGTGTACGTGTTTATGAAAGTCAGCAAGCAAAAAGGGCAGCAAAATCCTATAAAAACAGCTATGAGGGGGATACGCAGGAGTCATGCCACAAATATGACAGAAGAACCGTTAAAGAAAAAATGAGTGTGCGTGTGTGTGTATGTGAAGGCGGGGGACAAACCTTAGCTAGTTATTAATATTTATAAACAAAGATTATAAATAAAACATAATTCACTTCAAGTGCGCACAGGCAGACGGACGGACAGACAGACAGGTCGCCACAAATATCCGCCAACAATTACACAAACAAGTCTGCCTGTCTGTTTTGCAGTTTGTAATATCGGCGAACATATTGAAATATGTGCATATGTTTGTGAATACCGCAAGAACTCTGTAAACTAAAGAGATTAAGAAAAAATCACAAATACCAACAAATCGCTTTGAACACCCACACAAGTGGCAAGAAGCGATATTTTAAATCTTCACCTCAAGTCGAAAGGCAGCGCAGAGTGCAATCATCTTCAAGGCAGCGCTAAGCGCTATACAGGGCGACCCACAAAGCAATAGCCGCAGGAACAACAACTACAACACAGTAGTGTTTAATATGGACCGCAGCGAACACAAACTGTAATGTCAGAAGCAATAAATCAGTGGGCTAAATATGTCCCTTGGTCGGCCGGACAGACGGCGTTGGAAAAGAGAAAAAGACACGCGTCCACACAAACACTCTTACAAACTTATATACAGATATACATACTACATACATATAAGTATTTCAAAAGGAGTTGGGCTTATGTGAACAGCGCTTGCGGTGACTGGGTCACTTCTGTCGTATGAAGGGAAATAATTCATTAAGTTTTGTACTTACGGATTGTGGGTATGGCCCATATGAACTTTGCGCAAAAGCTTCGATTTGGTTGACCGCAAAGGCGTATACCAGGAGTCGTAGAAGCAAAGTAGAATCATAAAACCCACAATTCTGTATTTTCCCCAATAGCGAAGGTGCTTAAGACCTTCTTACTTATGATTTTAGTCACAACTTTAGTTCAGGGAATACCTAAATGTTACTCCTGGTCCAAGCCGGCGCTTTGAGAACACACTACTGCTATTACTACCGAGATGACCTGGTTTTAAATGCTACTGCATCACATCTTCACCTTCAGGAAGGTTGAAAGTTATCAGTATTTCTTCGAGGTGACACAAACGAACACGTTGGCAAAAACGCAAGCTCTGATTACGTAAACTCTAATTTTCAAATGTTCTGAACCACGATAATCTCATTTCTTAAACGGATGTCCACACACTGTCGTTGAACATCATAAAATTTATGACGTAAACGTTCAACCTTTTTTTACTTTCCAACCCATCCCTTTACGAAAAATAGCATAATGAATTTTGTGCCATACATAGTAGCAGAGGAAGTCTTGAAAAGGGTACATACCTGCTGCAATAAAGCAACATGGTCAACTTGGCTTGTTGTAACGTGAACATCATTTCAAAAATCGAGTCTGCTTGCAGAGAGAACTGTGGCAGCACTTTCTGGGCAATTTCATAGGCATTATTCTGCCAGACCATTGCCTGAAGCAGCACTGATCTTCAGGAACATTAAGAAGAATAATCCGATACCAATCCCAATTTACTGCTACTGTAGAGTTCAATTTGCGTCGCAGTTTAATGCAATGAACTTTTGCGTGCGCTCCTAAAACTACTTATCCCCTTTTCATAAGATCGCGACCTATTAGAACACATTATTTTTGGACTTGGCCAGTTTTAAGTTAGATAAACTTCTAAGAGAAACATTCGAGATACTGGATATTAGATTTGCAAGAGTAATTTGTATAGTTTGATTCCCGTCTTCCCTGACGATCTAAGAGGTTTGCAGTGTTTAGGTTGACTTGCGTTCTATTGAAATTTGGATGGTTTACGTCAATAACTTATGAGTATGACTTCACACATCACTCTTGAATCTCTTCAGGTTGCTCTTCTACCCAAAAGCAGCAATTTTGCTGGGTTACATACCCATGGAGTTAGAAATAGACCTCATCGCTGAAAAAAATTTGGATCGAAAATTTCGGATATTCTTGGATCTTTTCAAGAGCCTGCTAGAGGTAGTCTTTTCTGTCGAATTTTAACCAATAATTAATGCTCTCAAGATGGGTGATGGTATTGCGAATAGTACGCTCAGTGGGCGTACCTCTTTAGGAAATTTACCGTTGACAGATGGCTGGCCAAGATTTTTCTTTTAACTATGGTTTGATGTTATTTGATTCTCTGTCGGGCTCTAGCCGTTTTTCTCTCATAAGAATAAACTAAATGAAAATATTTCGAGATTTTTTCCACCTCGATAGTATTTCCAAAGCGAAATACCACTCTAAAAGCACGAAAAAGAATACTCCAATAAATATTAGTTAACGAAAGTAGCGTGTGAGAGTACGAAATGACCTGCGAGTGTATTAAAAAGGCATTACAAATTGCCGTCTAACAACACAGTTCACTGCAACTGCGCCTCTCGTTCAATCATTCATTTAAAATATCAATGTTTGTACTCTTATGACCAGTCAGCCGTTTCGCCTGCTCCGTTAGTCAGCCAGCCGCCTTGGCATTTCCTTCCACGACAAAATATTTAACGGTGAATTTCTCACCGTTTCACCGAAAAGTCAACAGTGAATATTTGAAGTAAAACGAAGACGCCTCCTTTCCTACACGCGTTCCACCTACACACAACGACAAACACGAGCTTGCGGCGCGGCAAAGCGAGCGTATCCAAAAGCTATTGCGCGGTCCCGCCTGCCGGTCTTAGTGAGGGCGGCAGTAGGCAGAATGCGGCACCGAAATGCGGTCAAGCAATGAAATTCTATACGGCAGCGCGCGGCGACTTCCACGGCTATTACTAACCGTCCGACGGACAATGCTTATTGATATTGCTGGCACATACATATCTTCCGGAGATAAGCGATGCAGATAAGCGGCGCAACAAATCGCCAAGGTGTGAAGCTGCGTCAGCGTGTGATGCGTCAGTGGTCGTCGGCGGCTGTTGTGACCGACCGCCATTCAGCAGGTCTTGGTTCGTTGGTTAGGGTCGCGTGCGCGCTGCTGCTTGGCGTGAAATTATTAACTGTCCGCTTATATTTCGAAAAAATAAAAAATGCAATAATTCAACGGAATAAAGAAATGAAAATATGTATGTATGTTTGTTGTTGTGCTTTAGCTCCTCTTGGCTGCTGTTTGTTTAATTTTTGCTCTTGCCCAAAACGAATTTGAATAATTTCTTTTGCCCGCCTGTTTGTTTTGCGTTGCGTGTCACGACAGAAAATACGTCGGCGTCTTCGTTGGTGCTACCTGATGCGTAACATTTAATTTTCGGCTCGTCCACGTTACTTGAGGGCGCTGCCGCACGTTTTTTTAACCTCAGCTTTGGCATATTGTTGCTTTGATTACGTTCGCCTATTGAGCTAAAATGACATCTCCCCTGAACGTGCTAAGATTATAAAATGTCCGATTTCCCTTTTGAAGGTATAGATATTATGAATTTGAATCTGCTTTACTGGTGATAAATGTACTGTAAAATATTAAATACGAATTTTTCGTTTTACACTGAAGTTTGGTGATGTTAGTCAAAACTATGTAGGGTCAATATTATTTCGCTGTTGAAAATTTATTTCAATTTATAGAAGCGGTAGTTTCGAATTTCAGACTCCAATTACATGCAGGCCTTAATAGGTTTTATTAGACCATACTTGCAGTATATCAGAACAGTTAATTTTTCAGCGATTTATATTTTACTAAATACTTTCTATTCAGAAGTTGATTCATTCTTCTTTTAAAGTCCTATGCCGTTGGATTTTCAGCTATCTTCGCTGGCAGTGTGTGAGAACGAAGCCAGAATTTTCCTTTCGTGCTGAATTAATCATGCGTTTCACAATGAAATATTTCAGATCTCCTTTTCTTCCGTCGTTGTCTTGGGTTTCCCTTGAGTTTGATATGGTCTCTCTTAGTTTTGCGTGGACTGGAAAATAATAAGATCAAAAGTATTTTCGTTTGGTTTCTGGGCTTTGTGAAAGTTGTCTGTGAAGGGTTATGCAAAGATGAAGAAAGTTGGCTTATTTCTTCAAAAACAGTTATCAGATATACTTACATATATACATTTCTCTATTAGAAAAAATCTTTCACGGACTGGCTTATGTAACCTTATTGTGGATCTGGAGTGTGACAAAGAATACCTCCATGCTCTTACAGTCGTTTCTATCAAAAGTGAGTAGGAGTTTTTGCATTTCTGATCCACCGGTTTGCAAATGATTTTTGCAGTTTAGCATTCTGTTCGTTCGAGTTATGACATTCCTTGCCATGCTCCTGTCGAGATCGTCGTAAATTCAATGCATCATAAATACATTTGTAAATGTTGGTCACGGTTTCAAATTATAGCTGTATCGCATTCTTGGCCATCTCAGCCTATAGCTCAGTGTCATTGATACCTTTGTGACCTGGCGCCAAGTATAAGTGGAGTCGTTTGTTCCTGCTGATACTGTCTATTGTTGTCCTGCTTCCCAAGCAGGTAGATATGCGAAACGAGGTTATGACCTTTATGGCTGCATGGCTGACTACATACACTGGAGTTGACTGCTGATGCCTTAGAGGCTGTCCACCTCACTGTAGCACCTTAGAGTAGAATTGGTCGTACTTCCATTAGTCTCTAAAAAAGCAGAACAACAGGCCGTGCCATAAGCAGAGGTTAAGAGAGAATTGCGTCTTATTTGGATTATCTTGCTAGAGTGGAGGAAGCAATAATGTTTTTAAAAACTACTGTGTATCACAAGGCATTGTCCTATAGAGGTTAGGTTAGAATAGGCCGTAGGTATAATCCTCGCGCGAAAGCATGGGATTAAATGCACTGGGACTGCTGTAAAAGTTGGTTCTTTGTGACATCCAAAAACTCCCAAAAATTGATTATCAGATCCTTATAAATCGCCGAAGCGCTATGAATTTACCAAAAAATTTTCAAGGGGGGTCAATATCAATTCAAGCCCCTACCTTGGGTTCACCGTAGGCGTATCTACCGAGACATTTCAATCTCAGCAATAGGAAGTGACAAGATGGTTCCGACTCGCCTTCCTCCAAACAGACAGCTTTGGCAAAAAACGTGAAACAAAATGTTTAGCCCAAATGCATTTGAACCTATTGGATAGTATCCAGTCAAAACGCCTCTAATTGCGGCAAGATAGACTTTGCTAAGAGCTGGTAGCTCAGAGGACCTCGTACGGTTCACTCTGGGCTAGAAGAATTTCGCAGCCGCAAAAGTTATACTATATGAATATCTGATGTTGATGGTCACGTAAAGTCTGAAAATTAGTTCGAGGAATACGCGTTGAAGTAGTCTTCCCTAGTTAATTGAAACGTGCTACATCTACTCAATCTTATCTAAGCATCTTCAAGAGGATATCTATTGTTATTAATATAAAGTTTTATATAGGAACTGCCGGTTGTCTGAGGGAATGAAGGATTACCAGATACCTTTGCTATTTGGTTATATATATGAGCAAGATCACTAGGTGCATAAAATCTGACACCTCTTACCATGCTTTTGTTTTATGGAATTGTAGTCTTCTTCTTCATCTTATGAATTCGAAAATTTTGTTTCCTAAAATCGAATTATTTTTCGCAGTCATTTATTGTTTCCAAACATGTATATTACAATTTTGTATAAACACATATTTACTTGCAATATTTCGACACAAATGTTGCTATCCAAATGTTGATAAGCAATTTACTAGGCAACAAAGCGAACACCTGATGCTGCGCGCCACATCTGCTGAGGCGATTAATTTAACTATCTCACCTACCGTTTGCAAAGTAATGCGTTCCACATGAATGAAAACCGGCCGGTCGTTGAGTTGATGATGCTAACACCAATGTTGCTGAGCGCACACAACGCCGAGTGTTTGCAACATTAAGAAAATGCTCTCTGCGTACACAGTAGACATACGAAAATAAATTAGCCGAATTTACACTGCTACAAGCATTAAGTAAGTCAGGCGAGAGCAGCAGCCAGCAACCACCGCAATCAGCACATTTCCCACCTTCAATGCGCTCGCCGCTTGCACTTTGTTATTTTCGGCTGAGCCACTGAGCGCACATACCAAACGAATCGCCCAACTGTTGGAAAGCAAACAAAACATTCGCATGCCTCAGTACAAAATCAGCTCTCGTCACGTACAGAACGAAAAGTGAATTTATAGTGAAGTCAAAGCGGTTCGTGGTCGTTGTTGTCGTCGTTTGAGAGTATGTTTATATGTACGGTGAATGTGTTATTACGTTGCCGGTAAAACGAAGCGCAGTTCGTGGTGTATTATTAGAAGGAAGTGTGTAACGAAACGAAACGAAACGATTATTAGACGACGCGTTGAAGCGAGTACCGGAATCGGAAATAAAGTGTAGTGTAAAGTGTATTGTAGGCTATAAAGAATAATCAAAGCAACAACCCACCCACCAACGAAAGAGGGTGAGTCCGTGTGCGCGAGTGTTTCATTCAGTTGTGGTGCGAAAGGAAGGAAGTGTGGTGAATTTTGAAATATATCAAAAGCTATACAATACACATGCAACGCATAGCACCTCGCGTGATAGTTAATAGTGGCGTGGCGTATTGTGTAAGTGATTCGGCAGCCGATTGCTGCTTGTACTTAGCCGAAAAATAGTTGGTTAGCTGCTGCCTAGGCTACGGCTACTAGGCAAACTGGTCCATGCGTGCAGATAATTAGCAAACGCTTGCACGTTCGCAACGTCAGAAGAACGTCAGCAGCTGACCGTGTTGGACCACTGACACGGAAGCTCCAACGTCCCCATTGTGGGCAGTCCAAAACAAAGTCGTTGTCATAGGAAAGTGTTTAGTGTGAACAAAAGTATAGTTTCAAATAAAAATATTGGCAAATGTTGTTATTGTTGTGCGTGCGAAGTAAGCGCATAAATAGGCGTCAGTCCGCCTGTCAGTTATTTTTGTGTCGTCTTTTTTGAACCTTCAATCCGTCCACATAACGGACAGCTGTTGCGCGTGTTCGTGTGCGGCTCTTGGCTATTTTGGTATTCCGTGCCGTCAACGCCTGTTGGCTCTCTGGTCGCGCGGCTAGACCAGCGACACGGTAGACTGTGTGACGCCGAGACCCAGCTTGTGCTTGTATTGTCTTAACGAATGTTGTTTTCGAGTTGAGTGTGTGTCGCGGCAGCGGATAATTTATGAAAGACATACACACGTCCATAGATTTGTACATACTTTAAGTGCGCGAAAGGAAGAGCGTCTCGTGGCGTGTCTCGAAAAATTAATCGCGCGCGCGTGGGCTACGACTGATAAGCGACGTGTGTTAAGTCAATCACAAAAGTGATATTTCACAGCGAAACGAAAAGAAGGAGGGCAAATACGACACGCGCACTGATGGAAAAGTCGCACTGTGCTCGCCACCTTCAGTCTGGCTAAAAACTCCCGCAGTACTTAGGCTTCTACAACACGAACACGTCTATGCAAATTGGCTGAGGTGCGCGAATTTTTTTGTTGTGGCCTGCAAATTCAGTCGCTAACGCAGAGGTGCGAATGAAAGCCGGCTCGAGCTCGTAGACAACACACTTTTTTTGCGTTTCTTTCCAGCGCGCATTAAGTGCAACGGCTTGTAGTGCATTCCAGCGTTGGTACTCTTTTCGTGTCACGACATTTTTACGCTATATTTGCTGCGGTAGACGCCGATTCCGCACGCCGCAAAACCCCAATGGGCAATTAAGGTGCAAACGTGTTGTCATTTAATTAAAAATTAAAAATTCTACTAGAATACAAATTAGCCCGAGGATCGGTCGGTCGTCTGTACGTACGGGTAGGTCCACAATTGCATGCAGCACGTGCTGTGGTTGAAGAGTGGACCCGCGCTGTGTATTGAAGGCAAATTGCAAAAAAACGAGAATAAATAGTAAAAATACAATAAAAACAACACGACAACGTAGCATATTGCTAATAGGAAGTATTGCAAGTGTTAATCGGTCGCGTGTGACTTGAATACGTGAAACGCACACAGCTCGTACGTTTGCATGCAACGCGACTGAGCAGCTAAATTGCTAAAAATTATAAGCAGAAAACATTGAGTAATGTGTACGCGCCCAAACATGACGAAGACAAAGGCCGCAGCCCCACATAACAACAACAAAGATAACAATAAAGCATACCATAGACGCTTCAGCGTCTTGCACAACATGCCAGCTGTCATCTGCTTGTGCATTTGTATGCTCAGCTATGCGCTACAACCCATCAGCAGTGTTGCCGCCGCCGTCTCCTCCTCCTCCTCTGCGCATTCCGACAGCGACCCTTGCTACTTCGAGGACAAGCCGCGCAAGTGTCTGCCCAGTTTCGTGAATGCGGCCTACGGTAATCCCGTGCAGGCGTCCAGTGTTTGTGGCGCGAGTCGGCCGGAGCACTTCTGCGAAATCAATCGCGATGGCACGCTCAGCGAGTGTAACGTGTGCGACAATAGCCGTGCTGAAACGCGTTTTCCCGCTAGCGCCTTAACTGATTTGAATAATCCCAACAATGTGACTTGTTGGCGTTCGGCGAGCGTGCCGGTGCCGGCCGATGTGGATACTGCGCCACCGGATAATGTAACGCTCACGCTGTCGTTGGGCAAGAAATATGAATTGACCTATGTAACGTTGTCATTCTGCCCGAAATCGCCACGTCCCGACTCATTGGCCATTTACAAGAGTTCTGATTACGGTCAGACCTGGCAACCCTTTCAGTTCTACAGTTCACAATGTCTAAAATTTTATGGACGACCGGATCGCGCTAAAATCAGCAAGTTCAATGAGCAGGAAGCACGTTGCATAGATTCACATCGTGATGGCAGCACCAACCGGTTCGCATTCAATACACTTGAAGGTCGTCCCTCGGCCAATGACTTGGATGCATCGCTTATACTGCAGGACTGGGTTACCGCCACCGATATACGCGTTGTCTTTCATCGGCTCGAGCTGCCACGTGAGCTGGCGGCGGCGCAGGCAAAGGATGCCGCCAAACCAGCTGCGAATAGTTTTAGCGATGAGATGGGCAGCAGTCAGGAGGACGAAGACGACGAAGATGAGGAGTATGACTATAATCTACAAGGCAACGATAGCACATATGAAGATGAAGACTATGCTGCCGAACCCAAGAAGCATTTAGAGTTGGACGATGATAATTTAGATTTAGACTATCCAAACGATGGCAGCATCAGCATCGTGCCAGAGGTCAAGCGTTACAACAACAAACCGAAGCTGACCGCCTATGAGAAACATTACCAAGCCAAAACAGCGCTTGCTGCAGCTGCGGTCGCGAGCACCACAAAGGCGGATACCGCAACATTGGACAAACATGCGGTTGGCAGTGATGGCAAAGCAGCGCCTAAGCCTACCACCAAGGATCTATTGTCCATTTCACAGCATTATGCCGTCTCGGATTTTGCAGTTGGTGGGCGCTGCAAGTGCAACGGACATGCCTCCGAGTGTGTAGCCACAGTGGGACCCAATGATGTGCTACCGCGCATGTATAATGCTGGCGATGACTTCGATGGCACTGGTGTTGCGCACACCAATAGCAACCACAACAACAACATCATCAACAACAATAATAACAATGCCAATGTGAATGTCAAGTTGACAATGACGTGCGCTTGCAAGCACAACACAGCCGGACCGGAATGTGAACGTTGTAAGCCATTCTACTTCGATCGTCCATGGGGACGTGCAACGGACACCGACGCCAATGAATGCAAAAGTAAGTGGAATCGCTTTTTTCTTTACTACTTCTTTTTCGATTTTTTTTTGTACTCACATACTGTGCATGTCCATGAATATATTCTACGATGGCACGACCACTGGATGCCGATAGTTAGATGAATGAGCTCACAAGTAGCTCGGGGATGTGTGTGTGTGTGGCTCTCATAGTGCTTGGCAGTTTAGTCGGGTTCAAGTGTTTCGTACAGTGTGTGTCGGTATGTCTTTTAATTGAATTCAGCTGAGAGTTTGTTAGGCATGAATGGCAAAAACGTTCGATAAAAGCGGCGACGGCGGCAGTTTGGCTATGAAGCGGTTGTTGTTCGACCATCAAGGCAAGGCAAGCCGCTAAATCATTGCACAGCTGGGCAGGTGGGGTATGAGGTACAGTTCTGGCACATTGTTGGTGATTTACAGTCGGTTCCTCTATGGTAGATATAGGAAGCAACGCTGAGTGTAGTCCTCGACATGTACCTACATATATAGTATGTTCGCTGTGTCGCCGCCCAAAAATTTATGATGTGAAAATGTTCGTTGTCTCCTCTTTTCGGCCGGTTGTGGCAAGCCGATTGACGCTGATGGAGCTTTAGTTAGTTTTGTGGGTCGCAGTTAATGGCTCTGTCGATACAAATGGGCGAAAAACTGATTAGCAGGTTTCGGCAATTCACACAAAGACACACTCACTCGTACTCCGCAAGCACACATACGGTTCATGTTGCAAGTTGTTCCGCCGTATTCACATTAGCTGTCCCGAAATAGCCGGCTCGTGTGTAGGTAGCAGTTCATTGCTTGGAACTTGTCAACCCGAAAGCAGTGTGAGACCTGCTGATGACACTCGCCGCTTTCGGCATGTCCGTGCGTGTGGAGTGTTCACAGCTTGTTGCTTGTCGGTATGCTCCGTGCGGACGAAATTCATGTTTATATGTCGATGTACATATATGAGTGTATTATATTTCTGCTGTTGTTGCTGTTTTCATTTACTGACTCTTCGTTGTTTTTGTACTGGAAGGTACAACGACAAAAGCTTGTTTTTCTTATCAGTACATGCAGCTTTGTGTGCATGTATGAATGAAATTTTAAAAGCACTTTTGTGCGCTTATTTGGGATTAACATTGGAATTGTAAATCAACTTGTTGACTCAGCAGATTAATGTGAATTTTGGCAGATTAAATGTTAATTTTTGGTTAGTTTGCATATGCCACACATACATACATATGTACGTATGTGCAAATGTGGCTATGCAGCACTGTATTTTTTGTGAAGTGTGTTGGTTGTTTTTTAATTGCTGGTTTGCTTAAATTACACGTTAATAAAAAGTTGCCATTACAAAACGGATTCTACGCAACAGTATTTGAAAATTTTAATCTCCAAACATTAAAGATGAAATAATTACGAAATCCCCGTTATACAAAGTAAAGCATTGGTAGAAATGAATACCAAATTTATTTTGTATTCTTTTTCATTTTTTAATGAAATATAATTTATTTTTCGTTTTCCGATTGAATTCTTTTCAAAATTAGAAACTATTTAATATAAATGAATTTCCACAATTTTTCAAACTAATATAATATTATTTCCTATTATTTCAATAACAGTCCTGTGTTAGAACTTATTTGTTAAAAAAAAAACTAAAATTGCTCGGTGCAGAAATCAAGCATTTTTAAATGATTCCTGAGTCATAGGAGTTAGATTTGGAGGCGCATAAGTGTAGTTACCGGCAGCTGTTGTAGGGATAACTGACATAATAGTCTATGTCAAATTCTTGAAGGTTTCTATACTTGCACAAAGACTTGAAATTGATTGTTAGGTCAATATTTCAGTCGGACAGTCAGACGGACATCGCTGAATCGACTAATTATTTACATATATAAACGTATATATTTTGTAGGGTCTTCAACGTTTGCTTTTGGGTGTTACAAACACTGAAGATATATTTAAATTTGTTTTGTTTTGTTGATATTTCAATAGCATCGGATATTTTCATTCACTGCCTTATGAGATACTAAAATAATCACATCAGGATACTCCATAATTTAAATATAAACATATTTAGCCTAAATTAGTTAGTTGTAATTCAAATACATTAATCGATGCTTAATTTTTTTAACAAAAAATCTTTATTATCACCTTCAAATTAGGTCCCTGAGCCAACGCTAATTCTGATTATGCATAGACATATTATAAGCCTCGGTGCTTTCAGCGAATTTTGTTTTTTTTTCGGTATCAGTTCATTTTCAGAACGCCATTCGCTACATAGTTGGACAGTGTCGATGTCATATTCGCAAGCCCACGTCTAATCAACAGTAATGATGTGTTTGATGAATGTAGGGTCCTCAGCTACGTTATCAATCATCTCTTTTGTGATTTGTACACGACGTTGTTTTCAGACCTTTTGGTACAAATCTAGCTTTGACACGCTTCTTATCCAAAATATTGACCCAAATGTTTTGAGTCGATTCATACAAGATGTTGAGATACTCTGCTATCTCTCTGATGCAAATACGGCGATTTTTAAGCACTGTTTCTTAAAATTATTCGATGTTATCAGCATTAACAGAGGAGAATGGCGACTGGCATGAGGAAAGTTTTCTATGCCTTGAAGAACACTTCTGTTCATTTTCACCGATTCCGATTCCATTGGAAACACAAAATTTTAAGGAAACTGTTGCTCAATTTTTTTTTTTTTTTGGTGCAAAGAAAATTCTCGCGGCCTAGATAAACAGTTACCAAACAGACACTCATTGACATATGTAGACCAAACTTCAATACGAACATAAAAAAGTTTTACCAATGAAGGAGCACATTTTTTGAATTCATTATTTGTGACCTGGTCTACGGAAAGGGGGCTTAGGTGTCAACAAAAAGGAGAACAATTAATGAGATAACGAGAAACTGACGATTATTTTTAACAGCTTTTGCCAGAAAACTAGTTTTCGCACGTTAGCTCCCTTTTCGTAGACCAGGTCACATTTATTGTTCGGATTGTATACTGATACTTTAGGATCTTATTTTATTATGTCGCAAGTTTTCTGAATATTATTAGATTGATACAAAATTTGCTTTCATGTAAAATAGAAAAATTAGCGATGTTTGCAATTATAAATATTTAATTGGCCTATAATTCCTTCAATTCTAGCTTTTATAGATTTCAGACGAATATAGAAACTTACACATTTTTCCACATTGTGTTTTAATGAAATTTAGTTATTGTTTTTTATATTTAAATAAATTCCAAATATATTGAGATTTTCCAAAAAAAAAAAAACATATGTTATATTAATATTGTATTAATAAATTGAGAACAGTTTTTTTTAAATATATACTTCTTTATACAACTTTCTTGTTTTTCCAGTAAGAAATCATTTTGAAAACATTTCTATTAAATTCTGAGCTAATGAAGAATACTTTCTTATCTGAAATGAATATTGTGAAAAATCAAAAACACTACATTTAGTTATAAAATATATATCTAACAGTATATTTTTGAAACAATAGTTTTTATTGAGCAAATTTTCATTACTTTGTAATATTCCTATATGAGCAGTAATGGGAATCTTACTTGGAACATAATTATTTAAATCAAAACTTCTTCTCATCCTTAAAGCCTTTTTTCTCTCCTGTCTATTTCGAACTCTGCTATTGAACTATTGAACATGGTTTCGATACCAAGTCTGTTGAATTCTAATTCGCCGTTGTTATAGTTGTTGTAGCGGCAGAATTATGCCGAGTTGAAAGTCCTTGGTCGGATAAAAATCCGTATGTAGACATGACTGTCGTGGGAACGGAACCGTTGAAATCAATATCGTCTTTAACATTATTCAACAACTTTCGCGTGATGTTTCTGATTGTCCATTGATGATCGAAATAGTTTTAATGATAAGGAAAACATTTTGTTCAAAGCCTCTTAAATAATCTTGTTAGTTTTACAAACTGGGCAATTTTAACGATTTGTCATTCCTTCAACTTATTTTCATAGATCAAGAAGTGTTTATTTTCAATTTCTTCACTGGTTGTTCAAGACCAAATTTCGATATGTTGGATGTTTTGTGCCGTTAGATTCTGCTTTTTACGCGTTATTGAATTATAATTCTTTATTTTCTTTCTATGGTAGATATTGGCGAAAATAATAAATATTTCTAACTGCTTTTACCTGCCATAAACAAGCGGAGGATGTAACATGCATTTATATATAATATGTACATATATTATATATGGTTGAGACTTTGAAGCTTTTTTGTGTTAATAATTTTGAATTTATAATTTAGACCCCATATTATTGTTCAAATTAGGGGCGCATTTACAAAAAAATCTTGTTTTTTAATTTTGAAAAGTTGATGGCCTGGAATACCAAATATACATTTTCTTTGGTTTCTTAAAAGCAAACGTTGAAAGGACATCATTTTGAAGTATTACTTCAAGAAAGCTTGCTTTCTCGTCCCTCTATAGGTAGAGTCATTTAATCTTGTTATTTCAAATGCTTCGCCAGTTCTCAATTAAATTCTTCACTTTAAGCAACAAAATTAAAAGCCAACTTCCAATTTAACACCTTCCTTTCGCTGCCTACTTCCTCCCCATTGTGTATAAAACGATTGACTGCAAGCCATGATTACAAAGAAGAAATTGCCAACAACAACAAACGACGTTGTAAACAGAGGCACGCACTACGGCATTATTGGACGGGGGTTGACATGCCGCCAAACACAATTGCGTGGATTAAGTTACGGCAGAAGACCAAAGGATAAAGTATAAAGGATGAAGGATGCGCAATGGACGAGATAAACGTGAAAAAGCCGGCCGACAGGCGCCGGTTGATTACAACAAGCGCTATAAATGTTGACAATGAAACCCTCAATAAATGCACAACACACGAACCTGAACGAATTGGATGGTGAGCGACGGAAGCGCACAGTTGTAATAAATACAACAATAACAAGCAGGAGTGTGGCAAGTAGGGGAAGAGAAGCTTGCGTAAAGGCAGCGCGAACAAAAATAGACGCCACTAAATATGCGCAAATATACAAGTTAAATATGTGAAGAGACAGACATATATACTATATACAATATCTATATACATATGTATGTATATTTTTATGTAACTGAACTTGAAAACCCGCAAGAAGCTGAAATTAGCAAACAAAATCACCCACTAAAACACATCACGCCCCCCGCAAAGGTGGTAGCAACATAAAAAACAACAACAACAACAACAACATATCTATCTACATACATACATAGGGATTATCTGGTAACTAGGATAACTCACTCGTTTTCATGAGCAAATGACGGCCAGCTGTTCGCCTGGCAGGCCGTAAATCTTTACGTGTTGCAGCCAGCATCCCTTGGCGCCCAACCGGCAGTCGATAGCCATAGTTAACTATGTATATCTTCTTCAGTTGCTGTCAGCGTTGTTTTTATTGCAATTTTTTCTGCTTTCGCCACAACATGCACATCCTTCCTTCCTTCCTTCGTACCTACATACCTTTCCAGCAACGGCGCTAGGTGTATGCCATTCACCCCTCATGCAGAAACACATAAATATTTTCACCACCTTTCCACACTATTCATTATGTCCGCACACACACACAGCCATACACGCACATGTGTAAAAAAAAACTCATACATTTGCACGTGTCATCGGAGCAAAACTGCAAAAATGCGACGAATTTCCCAATAGACTCTTCGCCAAACATATCTGTCTGTCTGTCTGTCCATACTGTCCGCCAGTCGGCGCGATAGCAGGCCATAAAACTGACATTGTACACCTCGTATGCTCATATATGGCAGTGGCAGAGTGCTCTGAGCGCCGCAGCTGGACCTGGTTGGCATGTGACATTTGTTTGTTTTATTGCGAATTTTTCGAGAAGGCTTAAACAATAAAAGCATCAAAAACACTAAAAAAAAAACACCAAAAACACCAAACAAACACTTTACACCAAAATTTTTTTGGAAAAGAAATAAAGCGAAAATGGCACGCAAGCGACCGAGCCGGACATTATTATCTTTCGACGCCTGCTCAAGCTCGTATTCGCGCGTCGCTTTATTCCGAGGATGAGTTTATTTTTCGGTTTTACCGCAGGACAACTCGCAATGACAATGCAAGACTTTGCGACGGACCGGCAGGCTCACAGGCTCATGGGTTCGGCGGCTCACGGGCTCTCAAACTCACAGGCACACTTCGTTAGCCCAGCGCTGTTCGCGTGTTTTTGTTATTTTTGCTTGCCGCCACAATGCAGCTGAGTTTTTTAATCATTTACTCCTCAACTTGCTGTAGTGTGTTTGGCAATTTTTTACAACCCCACTTACTTTTATTGTTTGCACTTTTTCCATTCGGTAAATTGCGGTTGCTGTTCTTCACTCAGTCAACACTTGGCTTTTTTTAGGTTTGTCGAAAACATAATAGTAATATGTAAGTGTTTAGGGAATTAAAAAAGGAAAAAGAAATAAGTCGATGCTGGTGTCTTTAAATGTAACATTAGTACACTATTCTCTTCGCTGTTAAGATCTTGGACCTGTTTATTAAGTGACAACAATCTGAGAACCAGGAAGAAGTAAAACATCTAGAAAAATATGATATCCGAGGTGTTTTTGTCTTGAGTTGGCAAAAACGGACCATTTTAGGAGGAAGTGTTGGGAAAATTCTACCTTATTTTCTTTCAAACAGCTGATGCCAGCGACAACCGGTAATATATCTAAACTTACTTCATGAATCCCGTGCGGATAGTCAACTCTTACAACCACTGAAAGAGGGACCTTGCTGATGATGTAACTGGGCCTCCTGGGACTTACCCTGGGCCAGAAGGACCTTGTGACTGCACAGCTGCTGGTAGTCGACCAGCGCTTGTCGATTTTGACCCAATCAATCAGTGAGCCAAATGACCCGTTTCCATTCTGCTCTTACTGTAACTAAAGTGATGTAACGATCCTATTAAGCTTACAGTTTCCTGCAATACCGCTGTGGGCAGGCACTCAAACCAGTCGAAAATGAGTGGATGCTGGAGATAAGCAATCTGGAAAGGTCATAATCCACTACGAGGGAGGCTGAGCTGTAGATCTACTGTTACCTTTATGGCTGCTACCTCCGCTTGGTCGGGAATCCTAAAACTGGAGGTGATGGAAAATTCCAGACTGTGTACTCTTCCACCGAACTCTTCAAGATCTGAATCATCCATTAATGGTCCATTAAATGATTGCAAAAGGTTTTTGAAATCGGCTTGGTTCGGTATAAAACATTTACTGAACAGTGTTGTGGAATGTTGTTTCCTTCTTTATTGGCGTAAATATCGCTGATGCGTTTACAACAGCGGGCCAGTCGTTCTTCCTCTTCACTGTTTGGCTATAATTGGAGATTCCAAGTGTAGCCCGGTCCTTCTTCACCTAGTCTTTCCAAAGGAGTGGAGATCTTCCACTTTCCCTGCTTCCCCGTCGGGTACTGCGTCGAATACTCTCTGAGTTGGAGTGTTTTTTATCTATTCGGACGACATAACCTAGCGGCGTTGCCACTGTCTCTGCATTCGCTTAACTATGTCAATGTCATCTTACAACTGTTCAAGTTAGACTACCGTGATCCACGTCGCCTAATTTAACCTGACTGGCTTCGTTTCGGTTATGTTGAATCCAATGTTATGAAAATGACCTTCATTGAGTTCAGCTGATCGTCAGTTAAAGAATTTTAGACCATAGCCCTAAGCCCTACAAGGATTATACTTCATGGCATTCGTTTTATTCAAGAGTTGGCAGGGCCTTTTATATGGTATTTTTTTTGTACTAATGGAGTTTTAAAGTTGCGGATAGTGCGAAGATTTCGGTAGAATTCAAAGTCTGCTACTTTCTTGTTGTCTTAAACTAAGCAGATCACAGCTATATATTGTTTCTTTTTAAGTGAATCCTAAGTGAATAATACAAGTTTTAGGCTAATCACAGCAGCTGCTAGTTGGTCCTCATACTTTCTAAGGTGTGAGAACGAATTTTGAGATATAGATTTGTATCAGCTGAAAAATTTTCTAAGAAAGGGTTATTGTGCTTCACCATAGTAGCTTTATTGATCTCGATCTGCGCTTCTCTGAGTTATTCGGTAACGATTGCGTCTTGATGTCCAAGTTTTTAAGTTTTGTCATGCCGTTCGTAGATAGATTTTGGAATCCAAAGTTTGGAAGGTTTCCTTCCTGCTTTATTGGGTGACTTTCGCCATTTAAGGTGTTAAGTCTTTCTAATAGGATTTGTTAACTCTTCATAATCCATATCCTTTGATGAGCTAGTATTTATAGAATCTGATATCATTAGATCCGAAAAGAGTTATGAGTTCACTTACTGCTGTAACTAGAAAGATAAGATGCCATAAATATGTGTTTAACCTGTTGGAATCAGGAGGTCGCTACAGGGTTGGTTAATAAGCCGGTAGAAGGAGAAATCTTTAGTAGATAGTGTACACTTCTGAAGTTAGTTTAGTTATCCCAATATAGGAAGGTTGTACGTTAAGCTACAAAATCTTCGATGAGCATTGCTATTAAGGGCTCTGTTACTACGACAGTCGAGTCTAAGTAACCGGAACGCACCACAATTTTTTATCCGGTGAAGGGCTGTCAACTCGGCGGAATTCTGTCACTACAACAATTTATTGATTTATATTTTTAAAATTTAAAATCCAAGTCTTCATATACTATCTTCACATATTCTCTCTAGCTGTAGATAAAAAAGTTTAATATCCAGCTCTCAGTGTACCTCCATGTTAAAGAACTCACTTAAAATCATTGAGATAACAAACGAATTGCGCAGAGCTAGCAAATCCATTGAAAATCCACGGGAGACAGGCAAAGTAATCGGAATAACACTTCAGTGACATTTAAGAAAAATCTGTTCCTAACAATTATTTGCCTTCTAGTTCAATAAGTAATAACAATTTTGTATCTACTTACAATAAATCAGTTGTATACTTCAAACAATATCACGTTGCATGCCACCCCCACGCCACTGTCAGTTGAAAGCAATCTACACCGCTTGTGCAGAACACTATATTACCGGTGTGTCGTACACGGGACAACCCTCAATGTTTTCATTTCCAATTCATTGGCTCGCACATTTATATTTATGTAGATGATCTGACGAGCCGGAGCCAAAGCGAGACTGTGGCAAAGGCGGATTTGGTATTCGCAAACGATTTGTTGCCAGCTCAATTTTCCATTGTCATTGCGGCGGCGGCCACGGCGGAGGCTAGTGAACTCTCACCCTCACACGCCGCATGGAGATCCGCAAATATACCAGCAACAACAAACACATGTATTGGGAAGTGTAGCAGCTATTGTTGTAAGTTGTTGTTGTAGTAAGGGCAAGTAGAGAGATGAATGTGCCGCGCGACACCAACTTCAAGTGTAATTTGTGGCATCTGTTTGTCTTTCGAATAGAATTTCGGGTTGGTTGCACGCCAGCGCGCCCTCGCAGCATGTACAAACACACACATATACACATGTGCATTTATATAGCGGCGCGCAAAATAGTTGCAGCGGGCGTCCAGCTGTTGCTGTTGCTCTTGAGTCGCTTATTCGCGCCACAATGACATTGGCACTTTTGCTGCTTTTATTGGCACGTTGGTTAGTCTGCTTGGTATTGTTGTTGTTGTTGTTATTGCTACTGTTGTTTTGCTACTGTTGCAGCTTTTGCTGTTGCAAACTGCGCCACTGAATGCCATGCATATTCCGAAGTCGCCGAACGGAGTTAAATTCAATTGAGTCCAGCTTCGTGCCGGAGCATTGTGCGACTGTATATATGTACATATGTATATGTGAACGTGTATGTGTCTTGCAAATGCCATTTTTGTCTCGTCCACAACTGCTAATACAGTCCAAGCCACGAGCAGCGCACAGCTGTCGCGCGGACAATACTCAACGGACTATTTGGCAAATAGTTGACTTTCCGCATTACCAGCTTACTCCTTCACTTATTTGCATGACTCGGCGATGGCGCTGGCGACGATGACGCTCATTCATTCGCCTGTCGCTTGTCGCTTGTCAGCGTGGCTCGCTGCTTTGGCTCCGGCTCTGGGTCTGGCGTTTATATCGCGTCGATTGCAATTGTTCGGATTGTCTAAAATGTTGGCAGCTGCAGTTAATTTTCATTGGCATTTCACTAATGTCACTTACTTCACTTAAAACACACACATACACATATTCAAATATGTGCACATGTAAAATACGGCTTTCGATTAAATGTGGATTGACCTTACTTTGCCGACGTGGCAAGTAGAGGGTATAAACACGCATTCAAATGCCTCAAACACAGACACACACTCTCATATTTATTACACCAACACACACACATGTCCATCTGACGCGCTATAATCTGTGCAGTCAATGCAAAGCAGCAATTATTGTAAATAGTAATTGACGTGATTGCTAGAAATATGTTGGCAAGCAAATGCAACGGCAAATGACTCGCATTAGTCGGCTCAGCGGCAAAGGAAACAAGCAAACGACGCAAAAGCGGTTAGGGGAAGGCAGCGTAATCAGTGTATGTGCTTTGAAGGCACATTTGCATTAGGAATTGCTTAAACAATACACACACGCACATATATTTACAACCAAGTTGGTGGTGTTAATTTAATTAAAAAGAGAAGTTTTTCACAAACACACTCACATTGAATTCCTCGAGTAGTCAGAAAATTCTTTGGTGACTTGGTGATTAATGGAAAAATTATTAGCTTGGCGATTTCTTGATCATAGAAAACGATTTGCAGAAACATAATGGAAATTCTGACGATGTGAGCGCTTAAAATCGATGGCTTTACTCTGATTTGTCAAACTTTTACTACTAACTGCACACCTAAAAGTGTTTTGTTAAGTTTTAAAAAGCTTAGGTTAGATTAGGTTAGGTTAGATGGCTGATCAAAGACCGGGCCAAAAATCTTTGGCGGCAGCGTATGTACCGATGGTAGCCAAGCGCGGGCTAAGTTTCCACGAAGGCCAGCTATTTAGTAGTAAAATTATTGATAGCGAAGTTGGGCATTCCTCGACCAATCCTGATTTCAAGGCTAGTATCGTCGCTCTGCTATCTAAGTGAAAAGTCACTGGTATTTATTGGTAAAATCTAAACAGACTTTATTTTCGCTAAAATCCAACCAAGTTCGGCCTACTGAGATACTAAATACTCCTAAGTATTGATCGAAAAGCGACGCAAAAATCGACAAAGACTTTTGAATTTCCCAACAATTTATTGTGGCGGCTAATATCTATTCCGGCTATTACCGCAGGTTCACAGAAAATATGACTCACTCAGTCTCGCAAACGCGTCCGACATGGTTTTCAGCCTTATCGTATAAACATAGCAAGATGAACTTTGTTGAGAGCAAATAGATCTCAGTGTATCTCCTGCGTTCTAATCTAGATCGGAAGGATCTCGTAATTGCACAGAAGCTGGTTGTTGACCAGCGCCTGCTCAGCTGATGCGAAACTGAGAGGTCCAATGCTAAAATGAAAGAGAACAATTGAAATCCAGCTCGTTTCCAAACTGATGTAATGGGAGGAGGGTACGCTTAGGTATGCAAGCTCATAGGATTTGCAGTTTTCAGCGATTTCGCTATGACCAAAGACTCGTCTTTCTAGTAGCTTGTTACTATAGATAGTGTGGACAAACACTACTTGACTAACTTTGCGCGTACTGTGACCGACCTCAAGGCGAATATTGTTCACCTCCTTGAAAGATGCTTCACTTCGAATCAATACATCTACTGCTGCTTTAATGGCAGCCACCTTAGCGTGAAAAACAACACAGTAATCCGCTAGCTTAAAACTATGTTTGACGAAAAGATCCTTACAGAAAACGTCTCCCTAAACTTTACTCTAAGTTTCGACCTATCCTTGAATAAGCTTTGTTCCATCCACATCTCCCTCGTCGGTATGTGAGCTTTTTAAGTTTTTATTTCAAGGAGTGTTGTTTAAATTTAAGTTTTGTGTCTTCGAAAAGTACTGAATTGATCTTAAATATTGAATTCTTGATTTATATTATTAAAACATTGATGTGTGGTATGTGAGCAGACTACCGCGTATCCTATGACTTTCATTCCTTTATTTTATTCTAGTTGTTGTTGTTGTAGCACCAGAATTCGGACGAGTTGACAGTCCTTGATTGAATAAAAATGCGGTTACGTAGATACGACTGTCGTGGGAACGTATCGATATTTTTTCTTACAGACCAGCGGTCATTAGGTTTCTCTGCAAAGGGCTCATTTGGATTGTCTGTCGTTTCTGAAAGATTTCTCCTTCTTTGTTGATGTAGACAGTGATCTTGTTTAAAGGTGATAAGGTACTTTTTTAGTTATCAACAGAGTGAGTCTTCAGAGATTTTTCTTACCAAAGACAATATAACATTTTCAATATTTGTTGGACAAAGTACTTCTTTAAAAAACTTCCATGATTTACTGACTTCGTAGTTTGTTGCCCACTTTATAGATCTAAAACTGGAATAAAGTTAGAGACTTTTATTTTACTTTACTAGTTTTTTGATTTCTGGTTTATTAATTAGTATTCATTTTTTGTTCTAGAACATTAAGTTTAGCTACTCAACAACAGAAAAAATTTTGCTTAACCTATCAAAAGTACTCCCATTCTCCACGCAGTATTTTATTTTCATATAATTTTTTTATCTTACAACCACCCTAATGTTCGCAGAGGAGAATTTTGCAATCGCTGCCACATCAGACCGGTTTACTGCTACAAATCGATGGCAACACAGTTAATTGCTAAGATTATTTGATTAGCCGAGATGCTCATAGTCTATGCATCTGCATCGAATCTGTGTATGCCCGTATTTGTATGTGTATGTTTAGGCGAAGCGAAGGAAGCCATATATCTTCTGTGAACTCTTCAACAAATAGCACTTTAATGACACTTAAATGGGTGACAAATTGTTGGAAGCGGCAAAAGTACGTGCAATAAAACTTCTTTAAGCTCTTTAGTATACACATTTAGTATGTACATTTTTGTATATATGTTTAAGTTTATATGTATATATACATATGCATATACATTTTTGCTTGACATAATCAAGACATTAATTTAAAGATTTGAAAATACTGAACTCTTTCGTTTTGTTTTTTTTTTTTAGTTTTGTAGAGAAGGTGTTGGAACTTATACATACAAAGATTTTTAAAATGGGCCATGAGGTAATAGTTTTTTGCTTTTATGCTAGCTATTTGTGAGAAGGTCTAGAACAGGATAAATACAAAATCAGAAATCCAAAAGAAATCAGTTGAGCAAGAACTGTGTTGTTTTTGTCGCTATTTCAAACGTTTCCTCATTCGTTTTAGGATTGTTCTTTGCCCTGATTATCGAATAAATTTAAATCCAGGTTGTTTCAAATTACGAAAACGTTATGTTTTTTATGGAGCGGGAATGGTATTTGGTACTTAAATCAATGCCGAGACCTAATTTACAATTATTTTAGCCATGTCTTTCTCGTCTCCTGTATTTTTCTAAGGTTCCCTATAAGTCTTATTGTTTCTAGCTTGTGTTGAACTTTAGTCTAAGAACTTAGCAAATGTCCTTATTTTGCAGCCTGAATTTTTTCTAGCTTAGAAATCAAATGCTTCTAGTTTCTTTAAGTGCTTTACACATTCTTTTTTGGTTTACTGACGTTTGACAGTGGCCTTTTTCGATTTGCCACTACCCTCTGCTCGAAAAGTTGTGTACTTAACGAAAAAATATGTGTAAGTAGCAATAATGTTAACCGGTTGAGCTCAATACTTAAGAGTATATGGATCTTATTAAGACAGTATAAAGGTTCGATATTGTATCTCTTTAGAGTCTTTGCGATTTATACCAGTTTTACCAAGTTTTGTGCCATTCACTATGCTCCACGAATAAGGTTCACTAAATTGTATTTATATTTTATTATACCAGTTTATATGATTTATACCAGTTATTTGTTAAATTTTTTTTATTTTCTTATACCAGTTAATTTTTGTATCAGTTCTTTATACCATTTTGTAACAGTTGTGTAAGTTTTGCCAATTCACATAAAACTTCTGTAGGATATAACGTTAATAGTTCCTAAAATGTGTCTAGTAAGGACGTCAACAGCCTTTGCAGAATCGAACTAGTTTAAAATAGGACTGTCATGCCAGTTAAAAAAATTCTATTTCTATTAGACTATACCAGTTAATGTGATTTATACCAGATGTTTGTTCGACTCACCGCCCTTTAAAGTTTGTCAATTCTCAGCATTCGTTCTTTAGTTTATTACAAAAATTATAAAATTTATACCAGTTTTTTATACCAGTTTATACCGGTTGATTAAAGGACTGCATAAAGTATAAAGCACTGAAAATTACTATGAAATATCGCGTTTATAGTTCGAAACTGTAAAATGCGACTAGTAGCGACGTCAACTGCGTTTGCAGAATCTAACGAGTTCGCAACTAGTGCCGTCTTGTCGATTCAAAAAAATCTTTTTATGTGATTATACCAGTTAATATGATTTATACCAGATATTTGTTCGACCCACCCCGCTTTGAAGTTTATCAATTCTCAGCATTCGTTGTTAATTTGATTACACCATTTGTAAAATTTATACCAGTTATTTATACCAGTTTATACCAGTTGATTAAAGTTTGCCAATTCACAGAAAACTACTATGGGGTAACACATTCACAGTTCGCACTTATAAAATGCGACTAGTAGCGACGTCAACGGCCTATGCAGAATCGAACTAGTCCACAACTAGTGCATTCATGCACACTTTAATATTGTTATTGTTTTTAATAACCATTGAGGACATCTAAGTAAAATATAATAAATTTCAATTTAATAGCACTCTAAAATGTGCTGCATAAAAGTCATGCAACTTTAAAATTTGTGGCAGCAATGAATATTTTAAAAGCCAACTAGGGCTTTTAGTTGGAAGGTGCTGTAATTGTATACATATTACTTTTAATTTTACAGCGTTTTAATGACGAAATGAATCGTGTTAAAAATATGCCAAGCTAATGAGTAAATGTGAGCTAAAAATGTTGGCGACTAATTAAAAGTGAGTGCCTCAAATGAGCGCAAGGTTGGGGTTGCAGCGGATTTTTAAGCACGTGCATAGAAATCTGTGGATGGAATTCACGTTTGTATGTATGTGTGTGAGTATATATATGTATTTTTTGACAGTGTGTGTAAGTGATTTTTTATTTATGCAACGCCAAGTGCATGCGCCGCCAGCTGCGACACAAACTACGCAATTTGACGCACGAGCAACAGCACCGGCAATAATAATAAAAACGCACACACCTCATTTACAGCTCGTCGTCGCGCATTTGCCGCACAATTAGTGACAGACGGCATAAGGGAAATGTGCTTGGTTGCAAAGGTGTTGCACGCACATACCTTCATCTGTACATATGTATATACAGTTAGCTGTATGCACAAGCCTATATAAAGCGACAAGTTGATGTTATGTTGCATGCAGCTAATGTTGCACAGGCAATCGGTCGGACCATGAATCGCTTCTAAAGGGGGAATGTGTAAATGTGGAGCTTTGAGTGGCAGCAGTGTCGCCTTGCCGAGACGCACAGCGGTGCAGCGCATAAATTGCCAGAAATGACGATGACAATGGCAACAACAAACACAACAGCAAAATACAAATAAATTTTAGTGACAACAAAATGCTGCAAGTAAGCGCAATGAAAGGCCGTTGCAAGTTGCACGTTTGCGCCAACAAGACGGCAATCAGCGGAAGGAGTGCCTTAAGCGGCTGCGGATTTAGTGAAGATTTGTTGAAATTGAAACTTTTTATACCACTTTTTTTGCTGGTCTATGTGTTGTTGCTTTTTAGTAGTTTTGCGCTTGATTTATGAAAATTTGTGCGATGCTTTTTTCACTTCATTCTTTTCTGCTTGCTTATCACTTTGTATTTGCCCACAATGAAGTGTTGCCAACAAAGTAGCAGCATGCCGTTAAATTTTACTATCACTGAGCTGCCACATAAGTTTTGTTTTTCGATTTTCACTACTCAGCTTCGAGGTTAATTAAAAGGAAATGCAGAGAAAGCATCGAATAGCATCGCATGTATCTTTGTAGTATCGTAGACACAAGCTTCTGCAGCATGCAACCACTTAATTGGACATCGCAAAGCTTCTAATTCGAGTAGTCGCTAGCAATTGCTTGGATATGTAGAAAAATAAATGCTTGTAGATTATATTAAAACCGACTTACCGACTAAATCACAGCCACTTAGACCTGCTTACACATACAGCTGCACTTACAGGCAAACACCTTGCCACACATATGCCACATGTAACTCCAACGAGACATTCGTAGGTAATTTATGTTCATAAGTAAATCTACTCATCTCGGCTGTAAGCGTGTGGCAAGTAGTATTTAGTATGCCAATGGTGACTCCAGCAGTCGCTGTGGCAGCGTCGATAAGCTGAGCTTGCATCCTTTGCTTAAGCACTGGCTTGCAGGCGATTTGCACCGTTGGCTGCAACGGCTGCTGGCTCTCGTGCTGTGGTACGGTTGATACTTCTGCTTCACCCACAGCTTCGTGCATTGCTAAATGTCAGAACATAAGTCAACACTAATTGCAATTTACAGCAATGCACAACAACACAAGCAGATGTATGTATGTAAGCATGTTTGTATGCTCGGTAGATGAACTCGTATAAATATATACCTCACGTATGCATATGTACGTAAGAGGATTTTAGTTGATTCTTGAGACGAAATTCTTAATAAAAAAGTAATTTGCAAATATTTTATATGAAAATTTTATCTGTAGAAAAAGTTAAAGAAATAAAATATGTTTTATAGGAAACACTTAGTGATGCTCAATAGTTAAAACAAAGGTATTAAATATAAGTATGTATTATTAGGCGGTATTCCGTATGGGAAAGTTTACAATACTTTCGTAATACTTTTCATAGACTTAGGTTAGGTTAGGTTAAACTAGGGCCCCTAGATGCTTACACCGTCATTTTGCCAATGCGGAACAAGTGCACAAGAGATGCTTCATTGTTTCCCTGGCTTCCTGCAGATCTTCTCGATCTGTCAGCTCTAATGTGCGGGCGTGTGCCGCCACCAGATAGTGACTAGTTAGTATTGCGATTATGTTCCTATAATCTCTTTTATCGAGTGCCAATAGGAATTTTGTGTACTTCCGATCTACCATTTGCACATGGCTTTTATGGTCTTGGATCCAGGTAGCTCATTCCATCGGGTTTTGATTTTCTTTACAATGCTTCTGTCAAGATCGCCATATAGACAATGCATGGGTTTTTCAATGTTGATCACGTTTTCGGATCTTGTCCACTATTTCATTGCCCTCGGTGCTATCAGTAGAGATTTTTAGAGTGTTGCGCATATCTAACAAACCTTTAAGCCAGCCATCTCTTCCTTGGTTTATTTTGCACCTTCTTTCCTAGTTGACAAGTGCGGTAGTCTAATACAGAACCATATATATTGAAATACTTATTTGTTTTAAATGATTTTTCAGTTAACTTAAAGCATTTGTCCACAAATAATATATATTTAAATAATTTTGGACAAGATTAGGTGTGTGACTTGGATAAAATTTGGCCCCTAAATGTAGGCAACTATTTAATTTCAGTTTATCTGTCACCTTTATTGAAACATTTACGACGTTTTCGCTCTATCTATGGCGTTGGTTTCTTAAATAATTCCATAAATAAATATTGGGGTTAAATTATCCTAAAATGAAAAAACATGCTCTCAATTAAATTTTTTGTCTAAAGATATCACCTTAAGGTAGGCAACACTTTTATTAGTTCAAATGATGCAATCATTGGAGTGTTTTGGCTAATTTTACTAGTATTTTTAGTTTGAGAAACTGGTCTGGTTGAAGCTGTGATTACCATACGAGTATACTAAATACTAGTAAAACTTAGGATCCTGGGCGAAAGGGAAAAGATCACACGTCTTTAACAATTAAATTTACATTTAAAGAACCAAATATTTGGCGATTAATTTTGAAAAGTTTCGGAATTCCTTGTTCACATTGCCATAGTTGCAAGAGGATGTCCGAAAAAGGTTTTTGGTTTCATAAACAAAAAGTCATCGTTGGTTGGTTTTTGAGAAATCTAAGAAGGTCGTGTGAAAATTTCAAGCTGATCGGTCCAGTCGTTTCGGAGAAAAGAGTTTGAAGATTTAGGAGCTGGTTACACTAAGTACAAAAACTCTGCCAAATATGCTTATTTCTCCAAAAATATTTGGAATATAAGTTTAAAAATTTTCACGTGTGGCAAAAAGTATATTTAATATAAAAATGTTCTCTTAAAGCATCATTTTTACACAAGCAGTTAACGTTGTATTAGTACATATAAACATACAAAGCAACAAACAAATATATACAAGTATATACATATACAAGTGTATAAAAATATATATTCGCATTGTTGCTTCACAAGGACGACGACAGCGGGCACTTGTTTGTGTACATTTTTCCACACATCCATGCTCGCATGTCCTTTTTCCACCGCAAAGCTCACTCACACATACATGCATGCTTATTTTAGCATACTTAAAGTTGTGTATAAATAAATAAGCGGGAGAAGAATACATGTTTTTTCACGGAATTTTTCGACTATCTGCTTATTTGTGCTTGTGTTTACTACAACTTGCAAGTTGCTTGTTAACTAAGAGAGTTAACGGTGACTGCTGTTCATACACATCTGTACACATGCACACATAAAAAGTGAAAAAGGATGCCGAGTAGTTGCCATGCAACGCAAAGATACACAAATATTTGTTAGTATGTGTGTGAATATGTCTGTATGTGTGTTTGTGTATTGAAGAAATTTGCTGCGGGACTCAATTCCAGCTGGTAGTGGGTATGCATGGGACTGCTGCCAGGTAAGCAAATTTAGTTAATGACTAAAAAATTAATGGAAAGGTTATTTGTAAAAATTGTATTTTGTAAAGAAGTGTAATATATACGTTTTTCGTATAATATTTCTTAGATTTACTGATTTAAAAAATTTTTTTCACATGATATGAAAGCAAAAAAATTTCCCATGTTCCTAATTGTAGGCAACATTTAATTTTTGTCAAAACTAAAAAAAAACTTAGCCTACCTTGAGGGTTGAACAAACTTAGTATTAAAAAATAAAACCGCGAATTATTATTACTATATTTCAAAAGTGTTAAATAATTTAAATAATTTTTCAAAGATTTGTTAAAAATATGTTTTCTTATATTTTATATACATTAAAAAATCTTTACCTCAATGAATTATTTTCATAAATAAGTTATTCAAAATTATTTAAACATATTTTTACATACAATTTTTTGATATTTAAAGATTTTCGACATAACTATTAAATTTTATAATCTCTAAAACTTACCTAAGTTCCTAATTGTAGGCAACATTCCATTTTTCTAGAAACTGGAATACAAAGTTGCCTACCTTTAGGATGCTAATAAGTTTGTAATATGAAAAAAAGCGTATTAAGTTTATATAATATTTCGAAAACTTAAAAAAAATTATTAAATACCTTAAAAAGATTTTAAATTACTTTTATGTACAGACTTCCAAATAAATTTTTTACATTTAATAATTCTTACCTCGAAGTATTTAAATTGAGCTGATTTACTTACTTATGTTTAACGAAATTAATAAATCCCTGAAAAATATTGGAATATTGTTTAATATAAAATTATTTTCGTTTTTATTTAAAATTTTTAGTTCTGTTGTTGTTACATACATGTTACAATCTTTCTCTGCTGAAAAACTTACTGCCTACAATTAGGCTGAAACTTACTTGGTTTCTCTAAGTTGAGTCGATTTAGTCGTGTAATTTTATCTGTCCGAACTGGTCTCTTGGTTTTTGAGATACCGATTTGATAAATTGCACATCCCCTTTTCTTCTCAAGCAGGTGTTCATTTATCGAAGTCGACAATATCGGACCGGTATAGAATAGAGCTGCTATGCAAACTGACCGATCAAAACCATTCAAGGACGTATGGATAATTTTTATACCCTAAATCGGTTTGTCACGAAGTTTGTAACACCCAGAAGGAAGCGTCGGAGACCCTATAAAGTTTATATAAATATTAAGTATGTTGAGCTGAGTCGATTTAGCCATGTCCGTCTGTCCGTGCGTCCGTGTGTATATATGCGAACTAGTCCCTCAGTTTTTAAGATATCGTTTTGAAATTTTGCAAACGTCATTTTCTCTTCAAGAAGCTACTCATTTGTCAGAACTGCCGATATCGAAGCATTATAACATATAGTTGCCATACAAACTGAACGATCGGAATCAAGTTCTTGTAAGGAAATCTTTCACATTTGACAATGTATCTTCACAAAAGTTGGCACAGGTCATTTTTTAGGGCAAATCGGCTTACTATAGCATATAGCTGCCATGCAAACTGAACGATCGGAATCAAGATCTTGCATAGAAAACTTTCGCATTTGACGTGGTATCTTCACGAAATCTGACATGGATTACTTCTTATGGTAATAATATAATCCCCGAAAAAATTGTTCAGATCGGATGACCATAGCATATAGCTTCCATACAAACTGGACACAAAGTTACTAAAAGAAATGCACCTATGAAGGGTATATTAGCTTCGGTGCAGCTGAAGTTAACGTTTTTTCTTGTTTTATTTGACAAAATCTATGAAAATTGGCATAGGTTACTTTACAAGTTAGCGCTAAAGTCTCCCAACATATTGTTCAGAACAGATTACTTATAGCGGCAAAAATTTAAGATGGCCTACATTTAGGATGAATTTTACTTGGTAATATATACTGCTCACTATCTACAAAATTTTAGGAAATTTAAACATTACTTCAGAATGTTTTTTATAAATATTTTTTTTTTAGGTTTTTTTGGTTTTTGGTTGTAGTATTATAATCCTTAAACTCCCCACTTGCTTACTGGGTGTAATCACCCTTTCAGCTCTTTTTATGCTCCTTCTTGTTGCCACATGCAAATGTATGCGTATTAGCATTACTTAGTCCAAAGCTAGTGTACTCGTTTGTAGACACGAATGTGTGTATGTAAGTACATATGGGTGTGTGTGGGCAACTCTCAACCGAGCTCAGCAGTGTCGAGCTTTAATTAATGGCGTCTGTTTTGTTGACGTTTTTCGTCGCTGTTGCTTGGTTTGACTCAAACTACGCTAGCGGTTTTTATTGTTGTTGTTGTCGATTTTGCCACAATCTTGCGTACAACTGTGTATGTGTATTTGTTTTGTTTATTGCGTTCTAACAGCATCCTTTCCTTTCGGTTTTTTCTTGCATTTGCTTTTCGTTTCATTTTTTGTTTCTCTTTTTTATCAAGGTATGTCGGTTGTTGTTGTTGTTGGCGCTACAAAACGTCATCGCCCTCTGCGAGTTAGCGCATGCCGCAAAGTATGGTAAATTTAATAGCTGTAGTGGTGACGATTGCCGGCTGGTCGTTCGTCGCTCATCGTTCGGCTTGTGCGCCCATTTGTATGCAAGAGGAAATGCAGTAGAGAATTGTTGCTGCTTTAATCCGTTTACATGGAAAAACAATAGTTAGGAAAATATTGTATGAACATGAGTGGTTGTATGCGGATGGGTGCTGCTGTTGTTATAGTAGGGAGAGGAGTCTGCAAGAAAATAAATGTCGTTTTGAATAACTTTAATTAATGCAGGAGCACAGATTTCGAAAATGCTATATTAGACTGAGGATAAAGGTATTTCGTACTTGATGAGGGTAAAGAAACAAATAACTATTTAATATTGAGGTATCTAATGGAAATTTTTTTTTTTGAATGCTTCAAGGCATTAGAATGGAATTTCAAACTACTTTTAATAAAAATCGAAAATATTTATATCGAAAACTCTGCTTCCGATAGATAATTTTCAGTGTGCTGCTTTAAGTTATTTAAGCTATTCAGCAGTTCTCAGGATTAAAGTTTAGTAGCTTTTTTGAGGGACGTCCTTTTCTTTCTTAAATTGGAGTTATGTATATTAATATATGTGAAGACTATTGGCGAACAAAGTGTTACAGATTTAATGTTTCTATGTTACTTGTTTTCAAATCTTGTAATATAACTTCTAAATAATAAATCTGCTCGCAATAGACATTTCTCTCTAGATTGTCACAGATATAATATAGTTTTGAGGGAAGTGATGTCCACAGTAATAAATAGTATTGGGTTTATCAATAAGGCCCTACAAAAGTAGACCGATAGAATCAGCAAACGACGCCATATTTTATCCCGCTCTTTTGACATTTTTCTTCAGTAAAGTTTGCCATAATTATGGAAAGATATACGATCCAATAAATACTCGAAATTATTAAAATTTACTACCGAAATCCGGAGTCAGTGGCCTTAACTTTAAGACCCATTTTTCCCGCATCACAAAATATGAAAATAGTTTCCTATCATCTCTTATAGAACCCGAGCATGAGAAATCAAACATTTATCGAATTTTAAAGATTATTTATTTATGTATTATAATTCATCAAATTGTTGGATAGAGCTTGAATATCAATTAATTTTCTTGGCTGTCAGGTATTAAGACATATTAGGATTTGTCTAGATTTCTTACAGAAATCAATGCCATAACCGGCTTTCTATGAATAATAATATCTAGTATTATTATAAGGATTATTCTTCCTTTCCTTGTTGGAATTTTTTTCATTGATAAAGTACAAGGCAAGATTAGTTTTGGTAAAAATTGTGTTCTACAAGTTCACCACCAAAGCACTAGGCTACTATTTGAATGATTCTTACTATGTTTGATAAAAATTATGTTCCACAAGTTCAGCGGCGAAATACTAGAGAAATAATAGTGTTATTCATATTAATTTTGATTAAAATTGTATTCCACAAATTCATTGCAGCTATTAGGATTATTTTTTTTATTAATTTTGAGCAAAAATTGTCTTCCACAAGTCCACTGCCGAAGTGCCAGGCAACTATTAGGATTATTCTCAGCAGTTTTGATTAAAAAGTGTTCCACATGCTCATTGCTGAATCCCTAGGTAATTATTAGGAATGTTCTTATTCATTTTGTTGAGAATTATGTTCCACAAGTTCATCACCAAAGCAGTAGGCAACTATTTGAATGATTCTTATTATTTTTGATAAAAATTATGTTCCAAAAGTTCAGTGCAATTATTAGTATTCTTTTTATTCATTTTGATTAAAATTGTGTTCTATAAGTTCACTGAGATGAGTAGGTGATTAGCCTTCTGCATCCGAGCCTAGTTCCGGGGCTGCCGGTTTCGCCTCTAGGCAGGCAATGGCGTAGGAATTTCCTACTCGCAGGTACTAGGGTTATACCGCCTTCACTCGGTCGTCAGAGCCTCGTTCGTAGTGAATAGGGGTACCGCGCGAAGGTGAGCTTGACGTTTGGGAGAGATAGGCTATAGATTCGCATCACCAACCCCATTTGCCCATTTTTAGTATTAGCTAAATGGGCCCCGCCCAAATACTTTTTACTTTCATATTTATATAATGTATAATATACTATATATATATATAATAATCTGAGTTAGGAGAGAAATCTTAAACAAAATGTCATATCGAAAACCCCATATGCAAAATATGAATTAAATTCAGTCAATTCACCAACAGACTGCCAAAGTTGCTCTTAGCTAAACCAAGAGGTTATTTTAACTTCAAGAAAAGAAATTTTTGGAACAAATTAACAAAAAACTAATAACAAATGAAAGAAGCACATAGTCAAACCAAAAATTATTCGAAACTATTTAAAAAATCAATATTTACAGCGCTTTCTTAAGTAAAAATAAAAATCCGCTTCACAATTACCCAGCTACACTTTGCCACTGGAAAAAAAGCAAAAAAAGCCGGGAATGAAATTAAATCGCCACTTTGCCGACAAATGCAATAAAATGTCTGCGAAAGTGTGCAAATATGCAAGCATATTTCCAGGCGCCAACGCCTCCCTTGCGCCGCCTGTACGCCACGACAAAGACGATTGCCTGTAACAAAGTAGCGCTTTCGCGTTGCCAACATCGCCTCCCTGCCTCCTCGCTGATTATTGCGGAAATCACATTTGCGCGCGCAAATGAGTTGCAATTTAAATGGCGGCGGCAGCAGCCAACTGACATAATGCCACATGTGGCATACGCCGGCTGGCTCGGGTGCTACCGACTACTGGCTGCCTGCTACTGGCGTGGCAATCCGCACAAAGGCCATAACGGTACTACGTGCGCACATGCGTTTAAATTAAGTGCGCACAGATGAGTTCATTTTATTTATTTCGTGCGCGTCCGTGTTGTTGTTGCTCGCCATTTACGGCGCGCCGCACTTGCAACTGTTGCAAAAAAAAAAGAAAATGGCCAGAATATCATCATTCACAACAACAACAATAAGGCGTTGCCATTTAATGCACGCGCGTGGATTAAGTTGAGTGATTTTCACTCGGCGCGTCAGCGGTTGCATGGCTGCCGTGGATTTTATTGCCGCCGCCGTTTTCACTCCTAATGAACGCAATTTGCCGCCGTCGCTGATTTGTTTTCGGTTTGCTGCCAGCCGCATTTCCATCTCATTTGTAATTTACGCGGCGTTTGCAATTAGCAGAAACATGCAGCCGGCTGTGCAGCCAAATGTGCAGCAGAAATGCGAACTAAAGTTCGTGCCGACGTGTTGCATGTGTGAGTATGTATGTGCTTCGGCGTAATGAAGTCATAAAAGAAATTACGGGCAAAAACGGCGGCTTTAATCAAATCTGTAACGCCAATCGAGTGTTAATCATTGGCTGACAAAGAGTTTGACACAATGGAAAGCTTGTGTATGTATGTATGTATAATGGCAGATTTTCCATAGCTGAAGCTCGTTGTATCAGTTTTTTAACGTAGGATTTCTATATTTTAGAACTCCTTATATATGTTTTGAACAAAACGTTTCTTAGAACCTTTTAAGCAGGTATTGCTAATAGTAGTTGGAATCTCTCTGGGGATCCCTTCGGTATTTGGAAGGTTATATCAGTTGGTAGTCGTGATTTCAACCGAATTTACGTACTTCTTAGGTTACGTACTTCAGATTAGGTTAGCTTATAACCTCTTAACAGGGATCACACTTGAACAGCTTAGAACGTCATTCCGTTGTGGTATCTCCAAACTCCTATATATGAACCATAAGAGCATTTAAAATCGGCAGAGCGCTTTGAGCCTAACTCAAAATTCTTGAGAGCACTTATGTTGGCTTCGTGCTTCGGCTATGTTTTCTGGCGCGCTGAATGTAAGACTTCTGATATGTTTCAGCCTCAGCCATGCAAAGGCTGGTCAATGGAGCAGAAAGAGCCTGCATGTTTCTATCACACCCTCTTCTATACAACGTTGACAACTTATTTCTCGGAAACTTCAATAGTTTTTTGAATTTTATAAGAGGCTCCGTACTTCTTGGTATAATTTTTATGCTATAAAGAGTTTTTGGTATTCATACATTTTAATCCCTTTCCTTTTGATTCCGTAAATACGTTTCTACCTTCCTTTCGACGCTTAATTATCTTCCATTTTAGTTGGTGTTGTGACCAAATATGACCTTCGACTGGTAACAGTCCGTTTCGTACTCGCTATTAAAGAGTTATGGAAGAAGAAATCGAGTTCGTTAATGTAATACCGAAAATTGGTACTTTTAAGAATTTTGTCATCTCTACGAGCTGAAAATTCAGATTGTGGGTACTTTGTCCTTCAAGTGTTATTCAAGAATTTGGCACCATAGGGTCTAGAACTCTTAAGATCGCTTACAAATCTCTACGGGATCGCTTCAGCTCTTCTTCTTCTTCTTTACTGGCGCAGTCATCGCTCACACGGTTATTGCCGAGTTAACAAGAGCACACCAGTCGTTTCTATTGGTATTATAATCGCTTTTAGCCATCTCTTCTCGTTTGAAAGGAAGATAATATCAGCCAAAATCATCCTGACAACATTAACCTGTAGAAAAAGATGAGGAAACGTTTCCACATCGAATGAGCCAGTCTACTTGTATGTAGCCCGAATGAAGTCAAACGTAAGACTATCAACGGAGTTATCGTTTTGCTGGTCCATCAGGACATCAGGGCATCCTCTCTATATCCGATCTTTGTTACGCGGTCTTACCTACTCCAGCTGCAGTGAACCCTGATATTGGATATGACTGCTGGCTGCACTGAAGCTTACGGTCTTCCAGTCGTGATTCCAAGTTTAAATATACAATTCACAGCATCTGACGCATACTTGTAAGTTCCAGGAGTTTCCAACAGTTCAGGTACATAGAAGTAACAGTTCGATATTAGCATTTTTTTACTCTTTGCTTAGGTTGTTTGCCTCGTTTCCCCTAACTTTCCCAAAATCTTTCCTTCAAAGCCGATTAATCTCCGTTTGACTACCACTGCATCTCCAATAACTATGATTATCTTTCCAAATTTGCTCCAATCACTTTAAATAAAGAAATTGACAGTTGTTGTTGTCTTACCCACTCACCCACACCTTGAAATAACGGCTCTATTCAAATACTCGTAAATGCCGGCACTTAAACGAAATGCGAAACTTGCCACAGTCGCCTACTCACACAAAACGCTTTACAGCGCTGCCACAGCGGTAACGCTAGAGGGGGTTATGCTTAAGTAAAATAAACAAGCAATATTCCCCTCTTCTCCGCTGCTTACTTCCTTCATTGCACTCAAGTTGTTTGCTGTTTGCCGCGGATGTTCGATTTTGTTGCCATGACAGCGGAGATTTGCATCGCAACAATCGACGGACGACAACGTGTCGCCGAAAAGCTACAACAACAACAATGCAGAATGCACTAAAACTCAGCACAAAATGCAGGAAAAGGCATTACAATGGGCAAACAATGCAATAGAAAGCACCACAATGCCTCGCCAGTGCGCTTGACTGCCTGCAACAAATTGTAGCAAGACACAGCGAACTGTGAAATCGAAAAGGTAAACTATATAAGTACATGCTATACTTACCACTGAGTCGTAAGAAGCGCGCCGTTGTAGTGTAAGCCTGAAGTGGCCTGCCACAACGCTTGAGTAGACTTGCAACACAGCATTGCATTGCCACATGCTCGACACTCACCGCTACCCTGCAGCACTTCCGCCGTCGCCAAGCTCTAGTCGCGCTTGTTTAAAGCCTTCTCTTGTCAAGTCCCAACCGAAGCATGCGAGTGCCTCTTTTACAATCGCAGCGCCCTTCACCCGCTGGTGTCTTGCCGCTTGTAGCAACTTATCTATAAGCTTTAACAATATTATTTCTATCAGTCTCAGTGTCTCCAGCAACAACAACAACAGCAACTGGCATACATCATCCTTCACCTTTCCGTACTTGCACTTTGATTGCGCGCGCACTTTCATTCGTTCCACGTATTTGCATATCTTTTACATTTGCTGTAATTGTACCGTTCCATGGTTGCAAATACCCTGCTAGCTGCCTGGCTGACTTGCTTGCTTGCCTGCTGCTGAATGTGGCACAATGAAAACTTTCAACTGATTTGTATTTATAGTCGCCGCCTCACACCGCCTGCTGCTGGCTCTTGGTTTTTTTTTGTATTTTGTGGCATGTTGGATGTTGGTGTGTGCGCGCACTCCACAATCAAAAGGTAATCGAATCCGTTCATTCGTACACTCATTTGTTTGCTCAGTCAATCTGCTTTGCACCCGCACAAGCCCACCTCCACACACCCCGCCCCCCATTTGTGCGCTTCGTTTTCTCACCTTTTTTTCGTACCGGTTCTTGTGGCATGCAACACGCTTAAGCAGCGTTTTAACTTTTTGCCGCAGTCACAGTAACAATCTTTGTGGAATTGTTGTGTGTTGCTGCTGTTATTGTTGGTGGTTTGGTATGCATTTTTTGTTGTATTTACGTGTTTTTGTTGCGTTTACTTGACATATCGTGCATTCAGTGCAAATATTTTCCTCCTGCTCGGCGCACATTCTTTTTCTTCTTCTTCTTCTTTTCCGCTTGCACTCTTTACGGGCATTGTTGGCCCTGCTTTTGACTGCTTTCAATTTGTTAAGTTAACCTTTTTATGTACTGCCTAAATCCGCCACCTGTCTCTCCGCGCTCCCCTCTAACATTGTGTTCTCAAGCCTTTCCGGTTTTTCTTGTTGACTTTGCCGCATATATTTGCCGTGTGTTTTGCTCTTTTTCGCCACTTTTTGTTGTACTTTTTTTCTTCTTCTTTTTTTTTTAATCTTTGTCCGCATTCGCTTTGATTTCTTTGCCTTTCGACTTGCAAATACTAAATGCGATTTAATTGAACAATTAGTAGCGGCCGTCGACAGTTTGAAGTTTACTTGCCTAGTCGTTGTCGCTTTTGTTGTTGTTAATTTGAAAACAGTTATTTAAATGACACTTGAAGGCAAACAAGAGATCAATAGTCTGTGAGAAGCTAATTGGATAAAGGCGGTGTGGAGGATACAGGCAAATTATATAGCTACTTGCAATTGTTTTTTGAAACTTTTCCAGTTCCAATGTCTTTATCAACAGTTATTCTGCAAAACTGATACTAATAGTAAAAATTCAGGTACGCTGCTTAACAAAATTCTCCGTTATCAAACATCTTTGAAGATCAGAATTTTTTATGAAATAATGTTTCCTCAAGATCCGACCCAAGACACCGGTTTTACATTTCCGAATTGTACACATCGCATCTAGCCCAGGGAACTAGCTGTGTACCTGTCTCTGTTTCTTATTGATGAGAGGCAGGAGGGCTTAAGAGCGAACTTTCGTAAATTGTATTAGCTAAACCTTTCCAACAGAAGTTTATCAGCCAGTTGAACCCAACTGATTTCAAGAATTTTTTGAAATATTGGAAACTTCTGTCCATTTTTTTCTTTCCATCTCTAATTTCTTTCATTTTCTTGTTGATAGAAATTCTCCATTTTTCTTTTTTGAAAATAATTTTGTTAAAGCAGTGAAAGTGGTATCATTGTAGGCCTCCAATTTATGGAAGACTTCTACAGCATATATTAAGTTTATATTTGCAGCAGCAATTTCAACGCGAAGTTCAATTTTAAGCGCTTATACAAATTCGTTTGTCAGTTTTTGAGATATTTGGTGACTTTTGATATTGTACTGATCAGTTTGGACAATATTTTTGGTCACTTGTTGGACAGCTATAACGCTTTGTAGGGGTCTAAATTGCTCATCTTCGTTTCAACGAAATTTGTGAAGTCATGTTACTCAAAATAAAACGGATCGGAAAGATATCTGTCCTTTGCGCTACCCAAAAACTCCTTAAAAATCTCATAGCACGACTAAGCGTTAAAACTAGTTCCAAATAAGCTTTTTGAGTTTATTAAATACAAAATTTACTAAGACGGTTAATATCAATCCCAGCCATTTCGCTGGGTTCTCCAAACGTGTATCTATCGAGGTATTACAATCTCAGTCTCGCAAAAGACGGCAAATAGAGGAGAAAGTGATGAGATGGTTTCACACCATCCATACAGCTTTAGCAAAGAGCTTCCGATAAAAATATTTTGTGGTGCCGCATGTGTACTTATTGGACAATACTTAGTTAAAGCACATACAATAGCTGCGGGATTCACCCTGCTAAGTGCAAGTAGTTCGAATGACCTTTTACGGTTCACTTTGGGTCTGAAGGAACTCACAGTCGCATAAAAAACTAGAGTCCTCCTACTCTTCTATTTAACTTCGATCCACTACTGAAGAAGCTCACTGCATCTTTTCTTCAACGGCATCTTTTTGCAAATAAAACTAGCTCCAAATAAAATTGGACTTATGGCTAGTCCATTTCTATCGACCTCCTTGGTTACCATATTTAGATACTCTTGGATGAGGTCGTACCAATACAGCGACATCGTCCGCGTAGGCAACCACCCAGCAGCCTCGTTCTAGTTAGCTGGGCATTAATTTTATGAAATGTGACTTCTCTGAAGAGGTGCGAAACTTTGATAAGATTAGGTTAGTTTAATCTGGTAGGCCAATGAGCCACGCATGGACAAGTTTTGGTCTTATCCTTTAAGATGCCTGCGTTTGAAGCGAATTTTAACAGACCCTGTGGCCTCACTGTCGATACCTCCTCCAGCGTATCATCGTATGAGAGATGCGCCATTGTTTCCTTGGTGCCTTGATCTAGATATTTTCTGCAATCTTCTTGATCTATCAGCCACATTCTTCGGGCATGTGTAGCCACCAGACAGTGACCAGTTAGTATTCAGATCATGTTCCTACAGTGTGTTCGATCGAGTGCAAAATAAGAATTTTGTGTACTTCCGAGCTACCGTTTTGCACATGACTTTTGCAGTCTTGTACTCAGGTAGAAGTTTTTTGCTACTGGCAACACTTTTCTCTGCTTCCCAAGACACTTATTCCCATATGCAATATGAGGTTACTGTCTGGTTTGCTGCTACTATGGAATTGCCTGCAGGTGCATTGGAGGCCAGCTCAGCGGTTTTCGCAATAGCATAGACATCAGCTTGAAATATACTGTAGTGGTGTGGCTACTTAAAAACCTACATTATGACAAACTCCGGACGGTATATCCCCTAAACAACTCCATCGTCAACTTCCAGCCATCCGTAAAAATGTTTAGATTTAAAGCAATTCTAGGTTTTCTCACTCTTTTTTCCAAATTGTGCTTCCACGGCTGTTTGCTCTTCGGAGTAGTACTTAGTTCGGTCTTTGGGAGAGAGGGGCTTTGCCGTCCAAGTTCCAGTTCAGTCACGACTAATATCTATAGAAGCGAAGATAGCACTCCACTTTGCGGAATATCTCTACAGACTTCCTAGGGCAAAGTAAATTGTTCTAAGCAGAAATAAAAATGGTAGCAAAATGTTGCCTACATTTAGGAGGTATTTAAAAAGATAATATTGTGAATGATAAAAATACCTAAATTTAATGAAATATTTCTAATAAATATATTACTAGTTAGTTTATTATTTTAATATATGTATGTTTTATACTTATTTTCGCAATTAATGGCATTTAATACTAAATTTAATATGTGTTTATTTCAAAATAATTGCGTTGAAAGGCTTGAATATACGCTGGGCACTCATAAATTTTAATGAGTTATAAACAACCACAATTAGAATAGTTGCCATGCAGTTTGCGGCAGGCGGCCATAATTCTAAAACATTAATTTGCAAACCGAAATTCATAAATTCAGCATTTTCCCACCGAAAAACTAATGCAAAAAGTATTTACACTCGCGCGTGTGTATAAATTTACATACATAACATTTGTGTTTGCGCCCAATCAACGCCTGTATAATAAATAACTAAATAACTAAGCACTTGATTAGCGTCGAAAATTTGCCGCTTCATTAATTGCGCATAATTTGCAATAATTTACATTTTCGGCCACACAGCAATTTGCCGCGCAACAAATTTAACGGCGCCGAAAGTGCGTGCGTTATTAAAACATTAAATTTTCTAAATGACAAATTTGAGTGACTATCGCCACATAGATAACGGTTAAAAGGCAAAATAGAATGTGAGCAAATTTTGTACTTATACATACATACATATATTAGGGTGCTCCAAATTTTTTAAAATTTTTTTTCACTTTAACTTTCTCAAATGACGTGACGAGCTGAGTCGACTGAGCCATGTCTGCTTTTTCCTTTTTTTCGTAAACAGTCTCTCAAGTTATGAGATATCGACCTGAAATTTTGCATAAATCCTTTTCCTCTCAAGAAGCTGTTCATTTGTCGGAATTGCCAATATCGGGCTACTATGGCATATAGCTGCCATATAAAATGATCGATCAAAATCAAGTTTTTGTATGGAAAGCTTTTTTATTTGACGAGATATCTTCACGAAATTTGGTATAAGTTATTGTTCAATATAACGGTACAATCTCCCTATATATTGTTTAGATTGGACCACTAGATCCTATAGCTGCCATACAAACCGATCGCTCAAAATCTAGTTTTTGTATGGAAAACTCTTTTATTTGTCGAGATATATTAACGAAATTCGGCAAGAATTATTGCCCAAAATAACGGTACAATCTCTGAATATATTGTTCAGATTGGAGCACTAGATCCTATAGCTGCCATACAAACTTATCGATCAAAATCAAGTTTATGTGTTGAAACTTTTTTATTTGTGAAGGAAACTATAGCTTCGGTGCTATTGAAGTAAATGTTTTTTCTGATATGATTATTTTCGAACCCCCTTAATATACATACATACATGTATATATACATAAATATGTGTATAGCATACTTATAAGCTAGTTCAGTGTGACCATAGGCGCCATCGAATCCTCGTCGCACATATAAACTATATTTGCTGTTGTAGTTGTTGGCGTGAAACATCAAAAATAGCGTGCCACAAATATTTGCACAACCATCAATTGGCGCACTGAAATGTTAATCCACTATTTATTATGACAGTTTAGAGGTAATTTGCATAAATTTGCACAAACAAAAGTCGGTTTGTGTGTATGTGTTAGTGTGTTTGAGTGCCGCCTGACTTGAAAGGTCATTAATTTGCTGGGCGACAGATGAATATGCATCAGCGGCCACAACAACAAATAAGCAGCGTCCAGCGAAAGCTTTGTGCAAAAATGACAAACTGCGCAAAAGCACACGCAAACACACACACACACGTCCCAAACAACAAAGGCAGATAATTCCAACTATGCCTGCAGTTAAACCAGTTTAAATGACACAACAACAATAACAATAACAACGTCATTGAATTATTTCAACCAAAAGAATGGATGCGCTGTGCTACAATAATATTGACAATAACAATAACTCATTTGATCCGCGAGTGATCCTGAGCGCTATGTATGCGTATGTTTCTATTTATGTGTGTGTATATGTATGTGTGCTAATTCGCCACGCTGCCGCATAAAATGCAAATTTTGTTATTATTATTGCTTGTTAGCGATATCATTGTCAAATGTTAGCGTCATTGTTGTTGTTGTTGCGTGGATGATTTACGCAAACAGGTATCTGAGGTGTGTCAAACAAAGGTTCCGCCGAATTTGTCAGTTCAGTTGACAGCGCGAATTTTGCGTGTTTAATCGGGCGGCAAATTCTAAATAGTTGCCGATACAATGAAAATCAATTTGCTCCAGGTGGTTCATCAAATAACTGCGCATTAGCGTTAGTGCTGTCAGTTAAGGTGGGCTTTGCTGTTCGAAATAGTTTTAATGGTAATTTAAGTAGAATTTTGAGGGAGGAAAAATAAATTTTAGACTATACCTGAACTTTTTTTTCATAAATTATGGATTGTTTTTATTGTTGTGATTGAGTTTTTAGACAAAGGCCAATGGCTTTTGAAACCAAAAAAAAAGTCGTATGAAACCCATTGAACACAAGAGAATGTATGAAAAATGAGAAAAGAAATTTAAGGGAGTTCGGGGAGTGAAAGAGGGAGAGAAAGGGGTTGAAAAGGCGTTGAAAAAGGTTTATTCCGATTTCCGGCGAAATTACAATTTTATAGAAAGAAGTTATGTGACAAAGTTGTCGGTAACAAAAATACCTACAACTTTTGCGCTACAACACTTTTTCACATAACCTCAAAATTTATGTGAAAAATGTAAATTACCAAAATTATTGTTTTTTATACCATATACAAACATATGTATACCATTTGCAAAAAATACATTTTTACAAAATTTCGCGTAAATTTACCTTTTAATTTTCTAAGTTTTTTTCGCCAAATTTTTGACTATACTTATATCGTCTCAATTTAATCTTGAGAGAATCTAGGTTGGGTTAGGTTAGGTAAATAGGTTGATTTCTCGTGAGTTCACGTCTCTTTAATCTCACATAGATAGCTAGAGATTTCTATCCGTTGTGAACTCCTAGGCATGGATCAAAAATACCGCATATATCTATAAAATGCCTAAAGCAAGCCACAAATTTGTAAAGCCGGCCAATATTTACTTCAGCGAATTCACCGAATTCCAGAAAGTTAGGGCAAGTGAGATCCTTCAACTTTAGTCTGTTAAAAGCTGGACTGTAGAGGAGAAAGTGTCTAGACGCTTCTAAATCACCTTTTTCAATGCAACTTTGACAAGTTGTGTACTCCAAAATCTTTAGTCTCACGGCGTATGTGCCAATGAGATAGTGTCCAGTTAGGACACCTAACATTGCGACGAAGTGTGCCTAGCTGAAATCTAGCAGTTCAATGGACCTTTCACGTTAAATTCTGGACTTGAAGACTTTCACAATTTCATGAGTGCGAGGCCCATAGATCTAGCGCCTAAATGCACGTAAATAGGGCAAATACAGCTCGTTTCCATCCTGGCGCAATTTGTGCAACGGTGTTTATTTCTACAAGCTCTTCGGATTTATAGTTTCTGCCGTTACAAGATAATCTACAGGGTTTGACCGGAATGTAATAGGCGAGATTTTCTTCCGCACGACTGTACTGCGTTATTAGCTAACGAACGTGCGGCTGGTCAGTTGTTTCTGAGCAGCTGGAGAGTCAGGACAAACATTTTCGAGCGACGTGTTTCAGTGAGTGGTGCAAGCTGAAAATGCAGTGTTCGTTAGAGCAGAGGTGTGCGATTAAATTTTGTGCGAAACTCGGTAAATCTGCGACAGAGATCTTTGATATGATCAAGGACGCTTGCCCAGATGTTGCTTTAGCAAGAGGAGGTGTGTTTCGGTGGCACACGCCGGCGTCTCCTCGCACAAAAAAGGGAAGAATGAGCAAATCCAAAGTGAAAACGATGCTCATTGTCTGTTTTGACATGAAAGGCATCATCCACAATGAATTTATTCCTCCTGGGTAAACCGTCAACGCCAAGTTATACGTGGAAGTACTCAAGAGACTCAAACGAAAGGTCAATCGGGTCCGATAAGACATCGCAGCCCATTGGAAGTTGCACCACGACAACGTCCCGAATCACACCGCCTTTCTTGTGAGCAGCTAACTAACCAAGGCCGTCATCCCGCCGCTTTCGCAGCCACCCTACAGCCCAGATGTGGCCCCCCGGACGTTTTTTGTTCTCTTGCCTGAAAAAGCCGATGAAAGGCAAGTATTTTGAGACGACAGGGGGGATTCAAGCAGCATGCACCTCGGCTCTTAAGGCTCTTCCGGAGGATGCCTTCCATGACGCTTTCAATGTTTGGAAATCGCGCTGGCAGCGCTGCATTCACGCAGAAGAATAAAATGGTTCAATAAATGGTTCCGGACAAACCCGGTTAATAGCGGAAAAATGTTGGCTTAAAATACAATCTCTATCACGAGAATTGTTTCCAAACAAGAAAAGTTCACAGAATCTTTGGGAGTCACTGAATAAGCCACTTCGAATGCTTTATATTTTGTGGAATCGTGTTGAATTGAGCTTCTGAACTGTGATTCTCATTCTAGCTCATCAAGCCAGCGCAGTTCGGTTGGAATAGCATCCATAAATTGTCATGGAGATGCAAAAATTACTCGTATATAATATTCAGTTGGACAATGCTTTGAATAATACACGTTTTGCTTAAAAAAATTAAGCAATTCGAAAAAACTTGAATTCCAAGTTGAGTTGAAAACTACAATAGAGACCTTAGTTTATTCATAATTCTTAAACTGTTAGTTTATCGTTATTTCCGTTATTTTAAAATCAAAACAATTTTGTTGCTAACAAACCTGATTGTTTCTACTTCAAACCATTGATGACGTGTACCCAGCCAGTCTTCTGGCTCTAAGTGCATTGACTCACTAAATGACGCCTATCAATCGCACAGCCATTTGCTTATTACTTTACTAAGTTCTGTTAAAGTCATTTGAACCCGAAATAAATTTCCATAAAAAATCAAGAGTTATTTGTACTCATTAACAGAGAGGGGCTTAAGCCCCAACGTAAGCCACAGGCGGATTATGTGCACTGCGTTTTTTCGCGTCTACATCAACTTCTGCGCTTCTTCAATATTTTTTGTTGTAGTCTTTTGTTTTTGTAATTTTAATACCGTATTATTTATGTATGTCAACAGCCAGCAAGTGTTTCTGCTAAAACAAAAACAAAAAACTACTCAAAAAAGATGCAACAGTGGCTGGAAGCGCAACAGAAGCGTCGGTGTCATAGTGGTGTAGGAGAAGGGCAACAGCAGCAACAAGAGCAACAACGACAGCTTTGTGTATCTACATAATTGCAACTGCAGCCGTAAATGAATAACGGATATATATAAATGGCAACAACAAAAAACGGTGTATGCCAGCAAGAAAAACAAGCAACAAAATAGCAACAACAGCAAACACAGCGCATAAATAATGACGAAAAATGCAGCTAATTAAAAATACAGCTACGTAAATGAATGTGGAATTAATAACACCACGAGAAGATAAATTTCAACAACAAAAACAACACAAAAAACCTCGAGAAGAAGCAATAAAATGAATGCATAAATAACGGAAACCCGAAAAATTAACCGCCAACAAAATGAGCTACTGCCGTCGTGGGATGAGTGGCGAAAACCGGAGGGACGAGTTATTGCTTCATGTTTTTTCTTGTTGCTTGTGGTTGTTGTTGCTGCATGCAACCACAGTAGCTGGCGTGTTAAAGTGCGAGCTACTTGCATGTTGTTGCTGTTGTTATGTTGCAACTGAACCGTGTAATTTTATAGAGATAAAGCGCATTTATTTCGGGCTCAATAGGCACTTTGAGTGCCTGCAGCAGGCGCTGAGTAGTTAAGTGAAATCGAAAAAATTGAGTTTTGAAAATATGTATTTCAAAAATTTTGGTCATAAAATATTGAATAAAAAAAATCAATAAATTTTTCCAAATTTAATGCTGAGTAGCTTTGTATGGAAAATAGTAAGAGAATATTTTTTTATTTGTTGATTTGCAATATTTACCAATTGAGTAGAGTTCCCATATGTTCTGAATTTAATAATGAAATTATTAAAGTAGCGACTGTGTACTCATTATATAGGGCCAGGGACGCCACCTTTTCCAAAAATTATTTTATAAATTTTATTGAAAAGGTTAGGTTTTAAATAAGTAGAACTTATTATGGTGAAAAAAGCTAAGAGATAATTTTTTAATTAGCTGAAGTAGAGTTTCCACCTTTTTTTAATCTCATAATGAAATTTTTATGGCATAATTTTAATTTTATACCACACCATTGACTCATCATGGTTGTATTACACATTATTTAGGTCAGAGTTGCCACCTTTTCGAAGCATATTTTTTTAAATTATATTGAAAAAGCTTGGCTTTGAATTACTAAAAACTATTACAGGGAGAAGATGTTAAGATATTATTTTTTAATTAGTTTTTATCTAATATAATTGGAGTAGGGTTGCCACACTTTTCAGATCTCATAATGAAACTATTATGACATTTTTTTTTATTTATACCGCACCATTGACACATTAGCGATTTTATCATAAATTATTTGGGCCAGAGTTGCCACTTTTTCCAAAATTTATTTTCCACATTATATTGAAAAATATTGGCTTTGGATAAGCAGAAACTATTACAGTGAAAAAATGTTAAGAGTTTTTTTTAATTGTTATTTAAAATTTGTTTATTTGACCAAATGATTTCTTACATTAGCTTCGAAAAAAAAATTTCAGAGATAACTGCAACAAAACTATATTTAGATCTCTGCATAAGCAACTTTAATCGGATTTCTTAAATAAAATAGTTTAGTTACTCAAATTCTAATAAGGATTTTAGGGAAAATATCATAAGGAGATCTAGAAGGGTTGCCATTTATCAAAAAATTCAAATTAATTGCATAAAATCCAAACAAAATGTAGCGTACTATTTTCTCTGAAGCCTTTGAAATAACTGTTGCTGGTTAATAGTGTTGCCACATAGTTAGAAAAATGAAAAAATATTACAAAAGTTATGATATTGAATTTTTAGAATTATTTTTTTAATAATTGCTGTTAGTTAATGGTGCTGCCACTTAGTTAAAAAAAGTATAATAAAAATCGGGATCTTGAATTTTTAAATTATTATCTTTTTAATATAATTCCTTTTCCAAGTATTAAAAAAACAGATTATTTGAAGTAAGAATTTTCGTGTGAAAATTAGAGCTTTTTTCAGTTCAAAATAAGGTGAAAATTTAAACATTTAAAATCAAAAAAATTATGGTATATTTGGGATAATTTAGTTTAACCGAAATTAGGCGAAAGAGTTTTTTTGGTAAATATAAAAATAGAGACCAAAATATTAGATTATTCGATTTTTTTTCACATAAGTTTTGAGGTTATGTGAATAAAGTGTGTGAACAAAAGTTGTAGATATTTTTGGTACCTACAAGTTTGCCATCTCACTTATTTCACAGGAGTTGCGGCTTTTCCGGAAGTCGATATAAGCCGTCTTTTACTTTTGAAAACTCAATCATCCTCTCCCTTCCACTTCCCAACTGATCATAAATAAAATTTCCTTTAAATTTTGTTTATTCTCTTTCTTTTTCAATTAGTTTCATCCTACCTATTTCCTATTATTTTTTCTGTGTAAAAAATTTTCGACCATAATTTTTTGTCGTATTTTAAATTTTTGTTCTTATGTTAGATATAAATTGTAGTTTTTAATGTCAGAAAGCAATAAAATTAAAAAAAAAATTAATTAAAAATGTCCAATATTTTTGTTTTTATAATCATTAAAAAATCGTATAATTAATATCTCAAAAACTCATTTCAATATATTTTCTGCTTATCAGTAAAAATAAATATCTAAAAATCGCATAATTAATATATCGAAACCCTGGCAACGCCGCCGTTGCTAAACCTAATACTCGCGTCGTATAGATCAGTATTATTGCAATGTTTTTTATTTCGCTAATGCGGAAAACATTTGCCTCGAAATGAGTGATACCGCTGATAGCGACGGCGACGCAACAACTATTTCGTTGATAGCAAAAGCGACTGCAAAGCAATCAAAACAATAATAGCAACAAAGCAATATTCACGAACCGCAAGCGCAGTGGGCACCCCATTATACAGACTTACATATATGCAGGTGTGTGGGTTAACAACCAACATTCACAGCAACTTTCACACATACCAATACACCTACGAATAAAGTGCAAACGAGACGCTGGCAGCATTGATGTCGTTGTCGTTGCCGCCTCGTAAAATTGAAACCGTTTAAAAATGTGCATGCTATAAATTAAACAGTTTTTCGCGCTGTTTGAGACACACATACATATCAATATAAAAAGCCTTTAACACACATACATATATGCCAACATGCCTGTATAGCCTTTTGTTGCACGCTCTTTGCAACAAAATTTACATTGCCTGTCTTTGTGCCACACTTTGTTGTTGCGCACTTTGGCACTTCCTAATCCAAACAAATGAACATTTTCAATATTCGTTGCCGCGAACGCATCTTGCCCCTCACACGTCGTACGTGCAGCGCTTGTCACTCGCTTCAAATTGTTGCATTACCGCGAAACGGCTGTTTTATGCTTTAGATGGCACTGATCACTAAATTATACACATACATACATATAGTACACATATATGTATGTACTTGCAACAGCGTGTGGCAGCGGGCTTGTGTGGCACCCGCTGTGTGTTTGTTGCCTGCACGACGTTGCTGTTTTGCCAATTATGCAATATTGTTGGCGTTGTAAAGTGGTGATGTTGTTGTTGCTATCTTTTTAATTTCATAGACAAAAGGTGGCTTTAAGTCTTTAGTCTTATTAAGACTTCGTCTATTTACAAATTTTTAGTTAGGGACCAAAACGTTTCACGTAAAAACGAAAAACAAAAGCGGAAGTTGCCGCCTTGACTCAAAGGCTTACATAGCCAGATGTTTCTTGGTAACAGTCAAGTTTGTCGAGCGATTACACTCTTTTCTAACCTTCAAACCTCCTTTGTCTTTGATACATTTTCTTTAAGCAAATCGATACATAACCAAGTAGTTCATATAAGGGACACAGGGGACTCGAACTCACTAATTTTAATCGTTATCACTAATATCATTGATATTAACAATTGACCAGGTGTATGCACATAAATAATGCCATTCTTAACTATGAAAAGCTGCCAATTCCCTCTTTGCACCGAGTTGAAACATTGAAGGCATTATAAAAAACATATACTATATAAATGTCGATAGAATCCATCTGTCTGTATATAACGGTTTTTTAATAATGTTTTTTTGAATAAAACAAAATAGCATTGAAATTATTTACTCTTGTGAAAGCACATTCGATTTCTTTTGCATGAACACCAGAAGCCCAGACGCTGAACCCAATTTTCGATTTATCATTGAGCGGTAGCGATTCCCATTCACAGTAACGTTCCGGTCTTGATCATCACGGCAGAAGTACGAACCAATGACGCCGCCGGCCCATAAACCGCACGAAATCGTAATTTTTTTGGGATGCAGTGGTGACTCATGGAGTACGTGTGGATTACTGACTGACCAATTACACAAACTGTGCTTATTGATGAAGCCAGTCAGCCAGAAATGAGCCTCGTCGCTGAAGATGATTTTTCGATGAAAATCCGGATCATTTTCAAGTTGTTGCTCAGTCCAATTCACGAACATGCGACGATACTGGTGGTCAAGCGGCTTCAGTTCTTGCGTCAATTTCGACTTCTACGGATGTAGGCCAAGATCTTTTCCCAAGGCTTGAGAACGACGTGTAAGAGACTGATTTTAGTCTTCCGCATTAATGTCACCACTAAGGGCAGTTCTTGGTCTCAATGGTACGGGAACGTTTTGTGTTGTGCCTGGGGATTAAAATTTTTCCATTAGACGTTTAATTGATCTCACAGGGCGATTTTGACGACCTTAAATTGGACTCGTTTTTTGATCGTATATCCTTTTTGGCAAACCTTAATGAAGAGAAATGTGAAAAGAGCGGGGAAAATATGGCGTCGCTTCCTGACCCTGTCGGTCTACTTTTGTAGAGTCCCCATTGAAAAACCCGTTATGTACGCGTCACTCAGTTTTTGAGAGATCGATCTAAAATTTTGCTCACATCCTTTTCTCCCAAGGAGCTGCTCATTTGTCGGACCCGCTGATATCGGATCACTATAGCATTAGTTCTCATACAAACTGAACAATCAGATGCAAGTATTTGTATGGAAAGCTTTTTCATGTGACGAGATATCTTCCTTATCGTGGTGTATATTCGACTTTACCTTTAATTTGGCTGGTTAGACGGGTTTGATGTATTATAACAATGAAAAAATAATCAAGTTGCAACATCTCTTGGAAAAAACCAGAAGAGATATACCTTCTACTTGGATTTGTAACAAATTCAGAAAAAGTAGGCAAATCTGAATTTTAATTGCATTCATCAAAGAAAAGGTACTTGCTTCATTATAACAATTTTTTGAAAGCTGAAAGATAAATATATAACCTTTCCGTTTAGATACTTCTTCAGCCGATATGGTTGGTTGGTTGGTTGAAAAGGGAGGTGCACCAGCTACAGACAGCAGATAGCTCCACTTAGACATTTTGTGTCTATGGGTGGTAACTAAATTAACCTTATTCAGCAACTCAGTGGATTTGGTAAAAATCCGCTCCGCTTTTTCAATTTTCTGAAAGTAGTATGTTAAGGGTAGGTTTCCTGTGATGACATTTACAATATTACTAACTTTTTATTGCTTAGGAGTAAAAGCTTTTATGCCCACCATGTACACTACTACCATGCTCTCTACTATTCGTGCTCCAAGACATGAGTTTGTTTTCTATGAACCATTTCTTCAAATAACCCTTGAAGCAGCTGAATGGTTTAGGGCAGTTTATAGGAATTGTCCCCCGAGCGTGCCAGCTCATTTACTTTTTAATTTCCGTATGACTGGGTACGCAGGTTATACATATTAACCGGGTTACCCATTGAGCGTCTACTTATTGCTCGCTTACTTTATGCAGTGCGACTTAGAGTTGGCGCTACGGTTTATGGATTTGCTGTTTAGAGTAGAAGCCCACTTGTCACCTTCTGTTATGCCAACAATTACGATTTGAAATTTGAGTTAGAATTTTAGTCATTTAGCTTGAAGTTATCTTCTGCATATGGACTACTACAGAAAAAGACTACTCCTGATGTTGTTTCACCATTTGATCTGTTGGTAAATGTGGATATATGTATGTATGTTTAACTCGCCATGGATCTCTTTGTAATCGGTCGCATTGCCAATTTAGCTCGAGCTCGTAAACAAGTATGAAATCATGTCGGCTATCCGTTAGGATTACTTTGAACTTCACTTGAATATATGGACTTGCCTAAGATGGTTCTGAAAAAAAATCGAAGTTTGTTGTTGATAGGTGCTTGTTTAAATGGCATTTCCCGTAGGAATCATAGAACAGCAACAAAGAGTCTTTAAGACGAAAAACCTCTTCGTTTAATGATTGCTCTCTGTTTTTAGGTGCAGAAGAGCCATCAAAATGTTTGGAGAAATGTATTGTATCATGTTATTTTATATATGTATAGAGATACTAACCTATCATCTGATTACATTGAGTGTGAGGTTATATCTTTTTGGAAAATTAGCGATTGTCGAAACCCCGTCACTTAATAAAAAGTATGGGCGGATTTAGTAAAAAAAAGTCTAGTCTAATTTAAAATTTCAGATTTTCATTATTATTTTTTATATAGATACATACATATGTTATATATAAACGTCAATAAAATTAGTCAAAGTTGCTGACAAAAAGACAGATACCGACTACTGTGGCTTGCGTTAAGCTGAGGTCTCACTCAAGTCGACTTCATTAGATATGAATAAAGGCTTGTAGGTGAGCTCAGCGGGATTGTAAAGGCTAAAACTATTAAATATTTATGCATTTAGAAACTATTGAGTATTAACTACCGTTTCAGCATATATTTATTCACACACATATAAACAAGTCTGCTTTAAATTCGCTATAAAGTCAGCCAGTTTGAGGTATGCATGCTTGGGTGCGTGTGTGTGTGTAGCAATGCACTTAATCGCAAAGTATTTTAATCGCTGATTTGCATTAATTGCCGTATGTATATTTTATGATTGCCAGCGCTTAATTTACTAGTTAATTGATATGCATATGAATATGTGAAATTTAAAGCGCGCAATTGATAAGCAAAAAATAAAATTTATTGGAAAATATATTGTAATCGAAATATGAATTTTAAATGAAATATTAGCGAGCGGATTGCTTCGTGTTGGCGGTAAACAAGCTGTAATTTATGCAATGCTAGTCAACGGCGAAATCAGTTTGCACGCTGTAGACAAGTGCTTATTAATTATAATCATATAGATTATAATATCAATTAACACGCTTATCGGCACTTACAAACAGCCCGAACAAGTTGACGATTATGGCTTAAAAGCGATTTAATTTTATGCATCAAAGCTAAAGCACTGACATATTTACAGCTGCATGCAAACATATAGCCATATGTATATGCAGATTGTCTGTGAGGAGCCTTTGTTGCAAGACCTTTTAATACAAGTGATTTTTATTGCATTTGAAGACTAAATGAGCACATTAAAATGGTGATTTTTAAAAAAATTATCAAATTTACTAAACTTTTTTGTTTGAGAAAAGCTTTGAGGTGGCAATGGTTTATGAAAAATGCATTAAAGATTGCTTATTAAATGCCACTTGCATTATTATGAGCTCTTATATCAAAAGCCATTGCCGAGGCTTGTAATTAAGGTGTATAAAACTTAAATTATTTGTTTTTAATTTAGACAGCCTTGGCCTGACAGCTGGTTTTACAGTCAAAAAGAATATGAGTGTCTGTACAAAATACTATTTACTTAAATCTGTTGCTAGTGACTGACAGCACAAAAGACATAAATGAGATTGAAAAATCCAGTTGCACAGAAAAAAGTGGCAGAAACACTCTTGTGTATAAATATTTTCGAATTTTTTTGACTTTTCTTGGTATTTGCTAGATCAGTGTATATTGTGAAGATTTTAGTATTCTTTTAAACAATTTATCACTCAAAAATAAAAAATAGTACTAATGAAATAAATAAGGTGAAAAAAATGATAAAATTTCCGTTAAATGTTGAAACACCTATCACACCTACCATTTTCCAATTCCAAGATCTGCCAAACATTTGTTAGAAATATGTAGGACTGTATTGTTTTATGAATAAAATATTCAACTAATTATAATGAGGTTAACTTTACATGATCGTGGTTTAGTGATCTGCAGTTCCAGCGGACAAACTTATATATTCACTGACGGATTAAAAGGGTGAAATAGGAACAGGAGCGGGCTACTTCTGTGGTAATCCATTAACAGAAGGTAGCTTCAAACGAAATTACAACAATTCAGTCATTCAGGCCGAAAGTGCTTGCATAGCGGAAGGTCCCAAGTGGGCTGCTGGGTAGTGTTCATAATGGGCAGGCCAATAAGATCCTACTTCCAGTTGAAAGAGAGCTTTGAAACAATATACAGGTCATCGCAGGGCCCCTAAACTTAAAACTCCAACTTCAGAAAATTGGAAAAGTGGATGCGTTGGTATGTAGAGTACACGTTTACATATTTTCTGGACTATTTGGGAAAACTCGAGAGACAATTCATTCAACAATGTCCTTATCTTTCTTTCAACGAACTTTAATTTATAGAGGACTTTAAAATCAAGAGCAAGATTCGTATTATTTATATAACTTTCTGAAATCTTCTGAATGATTTTTCAAATAAACTCTCTGTTTTACTGAAGTCTAATAGATATAATTTAATCGAAGCACAAAACTCTAAAGTTGAAACCAGTCGCTTTGACATAATTCAGCCATAAAAAATTAGATGCTAGTAAAGAAGAATAAGAATAATAAGATTACATAGACGTTTAAGGCTCACAGGCTGTTAGTTTCTACATAAGCCATATCTGTAATGCGGGATCACCAAAGTTTAAGGTTTGGAAATAACTGTATGTATGCATGCTTATATTCCTTTTGAGATGATTGCGGTTGATTCCATGATTTTATAGTCAAGAATTCACGAAACTCTTCCTTCGGCAGTCATTCGTCATTCTTTTCTAAATAGTGAAAATCGTCTTAGCAATCTCAATTATCGATTATATTTTCTTCGCAGGACAGGAAAGCTAATTATATCATTAAGTTTTAGAATGAAAATTGATATGTATAACAATAATTCTTTTTTTAATTTTAATTTACACATTTTTGACCGTCATTTTTTTGTCTTCGTGACGAAATGTGAGCAACGAAGTTGAAGTTTCGTTATTCCTCATAGCAGTGCCGGGTCTGGCATCAAATGTAGACTACTTTTTCTCTATTTTGCCCTTTTTTTAAGAGAACCATAAAAATAAATAATGACAAAATGATATTGCTTAAAAAATAAAAGAAATAAAATAAATGTCTTAAAGTTATATGTAAAGTTTTTGAATTATAAAAAAAAAGTTGAGAAAATATGTTTCAATTACCTAAATTTTTTAATTTAGAGCCCGTTAAAAAAAATATAAAAAATTTCTAAAATCAGGATCTGACAAGATATTTATAATACTTATTGTGATTACTAAATTAAAAATGTAGGTAAATGAGACTATTTTTAGACTTTTGAATAATATAAGACTTACCTACCTACGTTTTGAAGAAAATATTCTAACTTTTTTATTTTTAAATCATTCAAATTTAAAATATCAAAGGTTAAATAACAACTTTTGAAATCTAACCTGTAGATAACTAAGTTTCGTTCGTTTTCTTACTGCAATTTAAACGCAATTTTTTATTGCGTAAAACATTTTATGAAATTATACATTATCCACTTTGGACCATCTTTCGGGCAACAGATTAATCTCATGCTCATAAAATTGTTAATCCCTTCAGACGAAAATCCGATCCAAGCGGGTTTTCGCATCCTTATTTGAGGTGATGTTTTTTCATCAAAAAATTTTACACAGAACGGAACAAGTAATAGTCCGAAGATGCAGAGTCTGAAGAATGTAGTTGTTGTGGTAGCATATCCCATTCAAAGTCCAAGAAATTTTTGGCGAGCGATCAAATTTGTATGAAGTCGAGCATTATCATGATGGAAAACTGTACCTTTTCTATTAATCAATTCTGGCTTCTTTTATTTAAGTGACAAATTAAATTTTTATTGCTGACTATTGGCCTTCGAAGTGCATTTGAGATCATGACCTCTTGCGCTTTGTATTCTTCTAAACAACCCACTTTTCGTCGCCAGTAAAAATGCGCTACAAAAATGAATCACTTCTTTGAACTTTGATAAACAAATCACAGTCGTTAATGTGACGAATTAAATTTTGTTATGTGTAAATGTTTTGAACCCATTTGTCAAGCTTCCAAATTAATTCTAAAATGCTTGCTAATGCTTGTGAACGGTCTCGTTAGATAGATAGATATTTATTTATTTCATGCACAATAAATATACAGGAAACAAGAGAAAAAAAAAAGAAACAGCACTAGCTCGAGGCCATCAGCTGGTTTTACAAAAGAATACTAATTTACATTTCGTTTATGGATTACAAATATTATACAGTTAAGGTTAACTAAATTAAATGAGATAGGTTGTATGAGGCTATAAAACTAGATATCTTGCTTATGTTAAGTGCTGCAGTGTCGGAGAGAAGTTGTGATGGAACAGTCAAGCCAAAAATCCGTTGCCTTTGAATAGAAAAACGAGGGCAGATGTCCAAGATATGCTTCACAGATGTGCTCATTGCCCCGCAAACGTTGCATGATGATACTCCATGACTAAGAAGATGTCCGTGAGTGATCTGCGTGTGGCCCAAACGAAGTCTTGTGAAAACGAGAATGTCTGACTGTTTAGCATCGGAAGGAAAAGTAGGCCTAATTTTTGTTGGATTAATATCTGCATAATGGTGAACATATTCTTTCCACTTTAGTAAGGATTTATTGTTAATATACCGCCGTACATGTCTCGACAAATCGGCCTTTTCAAAAGTGTCAAAACAGATAACTGGGTCATTATGAAGACTCTTCGCAACAGAGTCAGCTAGTTCATTGCCTTGGAGGCCACAATGGCCAGGAATCCAAATCAATTTAATTTTGTTTTTGTGTTTAATTAGCAAATCCCTGGTGTGGGTTACTAGAACGCTGTCCTTTTTGAATTTCCAGAGGGCATCAATGGCAGACCGACTGTCAGTACAAATGCAGAAATTGTCCTTGGTTTTCGATGCAATTAAGGCGGCTTGATAGATAGCAAAGATTTCACTGGTGTAGATGGAGCAATGATTAGGCAGGATACCTTTTCTTAAAACATCAAGGTTTTCAGAGACTACTGCAAATGAGGTTGAAAATTTGGTTTTCGAACCATCGGTAAAAATAAAGTTGAATGCTTTTTGACTTAGCTCAGCTTTATATTCCAGAAAATTTTGCGCGTAAAGTTGTGGACAGGTGTTTTGCTTCTGAAATGTTTGTAAACGGGTTTCAATTGATAAGTCTGACAGCAGCCAAGGCGGGTAGTTTGGATACACTTTCCGAGTTGGTTTAACTGATACATTTAATTTCTTGGCAGTGATCAGTACACGGTGTATCGCTGAGAGCCGCTTTGGAAGATACTTTCGATTGGAAGCTTTAAGTATTTCGTCAAAGAGGTGGCTGTTATTGCAGCATAAAATTTTGTATATAAGGCTTGCAGTCATGTATTCGATTCTCTCATTTATGCTAGGGAGTCCAGATTCAGTTAGCATATTGTCGACGGGGGTGGTGGTGAAGGCCCGTAAGCTTTTCCGCACCGCTGCGTAATATGGAGCACAGAGAAGATTTAAGTTGCTTTTGGCACAGGTTCCATAGATTGGCAGCGCGTAGTCAATTACAGTTAAAAATAATGCTTTAACAATATTACAAAGTGTAGTAGTATGAACAAATGATTTTTTAGACGAAAAATATTTTATAATATTGAGGCGTTTGATAAGTTTATTTCTAATATAATTACAGTGAAACCTAAAAGTGTATTTACAATCAAATAAAACGCCTAATATTTTCAAACTGCTGACATTGCTTACATACACATTGTTATGACATAGTTTTATATTTGGGCAGCATTTTTTCCGACAGATATGCAAGGTATTGCACTTCTCATATGATATAATCGCTCCTGACTGAGCCGACCAGACAGTAATGTCATTAAGGACTTTACAAAAAATCGCTTGAACCGTTTCAAGGCTGTCCTCTTTAGTATATATTAAAACGTCATCAGCATAAATCCCGTAACTTACTTTGTACTTATCTATAATTTGACTTATTTCGTCAAATGCAATAATAAATAACACTACCGAAAGAGGAGAACCTTGAGGAATCCCATTTTGCAAATCATATATCTCGGATGAAACGCCATTTACTCTGACTATAAATTTTCTATTCGTTAGAAAGTTTTTGACAAAGTTATACATTCTGCCACCCACTTTCCACTTTCTTAGTTGCCTTAAAACTACGTGTGCTCCAATGCGGTCAAAAGCCTTTTGGAAGTCAAGGGAAAGAGCTGTGATGTGTTTTTTACTGGATAAAGCATTCGAACAGAAATGATCGAAAGTTAATAGGGAATCGATGGTACTATGACCGCTTTTAAACCCAACTTGAGTAGATCTTAACAATTTGTTTCTAGAAGCAAACCACATCAACCTGTGGGCAATTATTTTCTCCAGAACTTCACTATTACATACAAGTAGGGATATGGGCCGAAAACTTGGTATATTATCCGCTGGTTTGTTTGGCTTGTGAATGGGAGATACAAAAGCGCACTTCCAACTTTGAGGAAAAATACCAGATGAAAAAATGCTGTTATATAGGTTTATCAGTCTCATTTTAAATGAATCGGGGAGATTTTTGATCATTACGTAAGTAATGCGGTCGTGTCCTGGAGAGGAGCCCTTAACCCTGTTAATGAAATTGTTAAATTCCTCCTTCGTGATTGGATTATCAATTTCTTTTGCAGATAGAAGGAGATTAGGAGGGGGAAAATATATTTCGCTTAACAGGCGAGTTTTGTCAGCTACAAAATTTTGAGAAAAATTTGTGTCGTTTGAATAACCAGACCAGTCCTTAGCAAACAAATTTGCAGCTTCCTTAGCAGATGGTGAGGGGTTATTGCCTACCACAAGGTGGGGAAAATTGGAAATACTATAAGACCCCGATAACTTTTTAAGGTTTTTCCATATTTCTTTGGGTGAAGTTTTGGATTAATAGAGCTAGTAATATTGCTAAAGGCTTCTTTTTTTGCCTTTTTTGCCGCTAACTTGAATTTCTCGTTAGACCAATTTAATCCTTCAGCAATCTCTCGAGTAGTTACTCGACAATTTGAATCGACCAACGACTTTATTTCAATCACATCGGTTTCAAGAGTACTTCCAGGACTTGATGCGTCCTCAAGATCGGAATTGGCGGAACGAAATTTTGCAAACCAATTTTCGTCAACACATCTTCTTGGTTCACATCAAATAATTTTCCCCTTCTTAGACTGAACTTTTACCCTCCATTTGATAGAAAATAGTAAAAAATGCCGTAAATGCTATTTTTGATCCTCCATCTTCGATCGGGAATCAAATAAAACTATTAAATTTAAGAAAATTGTCTGCAAACAAGCCTTGCAATATATATCAGCTCAAATAGATAGCGGTGAAGCGGTTAAGTGTGAAGTTGGCTGCGATAAAATTCAATACGATGAGCTATTGTCAACAACGAAATTACTGACAAATATTTTTCATCTCTCATTAAAATCTCCTTTAATAATCAAAAACCAAAGCAAATTGAAATGCCTCATGAATTAGAAATTAGATTTCGCTCGATTTTCGAAAAAAAATTAAACAAAGGTACTGCATAGTAGAGACAGTCAATCTTTGATACAACAAAAACAAAAAATAAAAGATAAAACAACAACACACATTAACCCAAAACAATAAAGGAAACGCATGTAATTTCATAATCATTATTATGCATATTTGTTGTTGTTTTCCATTTATTGCACCACTTTTTTCATTTCAACTTTTAATCGCCGACGAGATTAATTTATGCAAATTTCTATTGAAATGCAAATTCTGCGAAAATAATTAACAATTTTTAATTATTCAACCTAAAGCTGTGACCGAGTGTCCGTCCGTCCGTGTGCGAGCAAAACAAAAGCACGCAAAGCCAACAAATGCCAGCAATGCGGCAAATGAGCAGCGGGTAGGTCATAAGTGTGCAACAACAACAAGTTCACATGTTGGCCAAACAAAGGAAATTGACAACACACACATACATACACATACAATCGCACAACAAGCTACAGACACTTATTTTGATAGGTAAAATGACAAACCACTTTGCTGTCTCGTTGACCAACTAGTTGAGTTGACGGATTGACTTGGTGGTATAGCGACAACGCGTTTGACGCACCGACCAGAGCCGCTGGCCGCGTGGCCATTTGATTTATTTGTTGTAAAAGCGTTGGACTATTGATGAATGTGGCTTTAAAGTGTTGTCGTTATGTAATGGCGCTGCATGATGAAGTGTGTATGTATAAGTGTGCGTGTGTGTGCGTCTGTCGGTGTCTAGATAAGAGTATCATCAGCTTAAACTTGCTGTGGAATTGGCTTTAATGCTGGCAGGAAGCTAATTGCCGCTGACTTTATAACAAATTGATAAATAAAAACTATAATATAACAAGAACAGCTATAGTAAATTCAGTTCGAGATTTGTGATTAATCAAATTACTTTAATATTTATGTTTGAAGTTAATAAAATTAATTTTATGTTGACTTTATGATCTTTAATTTCGTGTTGGTGGAAAAATTTCTTTCCAAAAAAAGTTTTTAATGTAAACTCACTGATTGCTTTTATTAACTTATTTAATTTATTAAAAAAAATGTCCATTTCATTGATTTATAATTTTTTTCTTCTATTTTCAGGTAAGTTTCCAAATATTTGCCTCTACTTACTCCATACTGATAAAATACTAATCACTTGCGGATTAACTGAGTAAGTGTTTATAAGCCAAAAAATATGTCCGAACTCCAAAACAAATGATAAACAATACCTACAACAAATATCTGATCGAATTTGACCCAGACTGACGTTTCGTATTTGGTGAATCTGTTGTTTCCATCGACCTGCTCAAAAATCCGGTCGTTTATGTTACACTTCACACGAAGTTTCAAAATGAGCAAGTTCTTTTCTTTATTTACTGTTTGACTCTGTAGAAAAAATTTATGATCATCCCACCACGGTTATCGAGAAGTTTTTAGTTTAGTAGTTGAACTTCACCTAGCATTTTGACCGACTTTGACGAGGTTTTTTTGGGTTTTGCCCCTTTTTTGGAGCGAAATTCGCTAGATTGTTTTAAAGTTAGATTCAAAAACTCATGACTTTTCGCCAGTAATTGTGCATTTGATGAATGTAAGATACATAGCTACGTAGTCAAACAACTATTTAGATGACAGTCAACCAATGACAGGATTCATACACAAAACATTAAACAAAATGTGTTAAGTCGAAGGACAAGAGATGTTGTGGTCTTAGTTATCTCTTTGATGCGAACAGGATGTAGATTTTCGATCACTTTTCGATTTTCACAGAATGCTTTGTGCCACTTAAATAATGTACCTTTGGTCGTCATATACTTAGTAGATACTCGAAAACAATTTTGCAATATTTTTAACGATTCCGTAGTCAGTCAAGGATTGGAAACATAAAATTTCAAGCAAGCTGGTTGTTAAATATTTTCCATGAACAATTTTGAATTTATTATACTCATTTTGAAAAGCTGTTATGGGTAAAAACTAGCTTTTTTTAATTTTTCATAGCCTAAATGTAGGCAACGTTTTACTTTCGCAATGTGTTGCAATGCAAAATATAAAAGAATCAGCAATGTCATCTTCGTTTAACGTAAAACGCTTTCATATGTTGTTGTTATAGCGGTAGAAAACATTCCTGAAGATACTTCGAGGAATGGTGTCGAGTCGACAGGTCTTTCGTTCACCTTGCCTACATTTAGGAGAAGGTTCAAAATATATCAACATAGCTGTTCAACCAAATCTGAACAGAATATACCCTACACCTTAGATTTATATAATTTCTAATTAAAAATCCTGAATAAATAAGCTCATTGCAGTAAATATAAAAAGCGACTGCCAAATATACCATATCAAAAATACCAAAAATTAATTTAAAAGAAATAAAAAAAAATGTCTTTGAGCCTCAAAAAGCTAACTGTGAAATCATGGCATTAAAAGCTTTGCATACATTTCAGCGCGCAGAGCCCTTTAACAAGCCATGTACCTGCATAAATAAAGCGCCAGTCGCACACTTTCGGTATCCGCGTTATATAAACATCAGTTGTGACAGCCAAATATTTATTAATGCTGAAAATGATAAGGAAGCCTTCAGTCGGCGGCATAATGAGTAGGGATAAAGTCGAATCATCAAAGTGAAAGCAGCGTGCGCTGGCCTTTTTGTTGAGCTGCTGACTTACGTAGTTATTATGCGGCGTAATTAACGGCGTTTAAAAGTTGTCCGGTGAAGGATTTGCTTTCTGATTTTACGCAGCTTTTCTGATACTTATATTTTGAAACATTTGGCGAACGAACCAATTTTCTACAAAAAATGTACGCATTCTAAATTCTCTCCTTTTCCCATTTCTATTTCGTTTTTAGTTTTTTAAAGCATGAAACTAAACTTTCGGCTCCTTTTACTGAATTTAAGCCACAGCTGTTCACATTCTAACCTAGTTCATCCCAGATTTGATCTGTTTTTCAATAAATCCATGCGATTCTTTGGTCAATTTAAGCTCTACAGCATCCGAAGATTCAAATTAGCTAAGATTCCTCAACGTTTTGAGTTATCATTTTGCCCTTTTTTGTTTTTAAGCTGAAAAGGTTTTGAGTGGCTTCATTTTTAGAATGTCTTTTTGACTACGCCAAGGTAACGTCTTTACTCAGGCATCTCGTACAAATATATTCCTATCGAAATCATATCTGCTTGTCAAGCTTTGCTGAGGTAGTACAAGTATATCATATTGGACTATCTTCTTCCTTTGTTCGTATTTTAAACTCGTTGAACTATCATATTTTGGGCTCTGTTTTCGATTAATACTTCTCTCTTTCTTTCTCTCAAATTTAATACCCTATTATCTTTTTCAAAGGTCTCTTGCCGCTCGTGCATTCCATTTTTCACATCCGCTGCGCTAGTTGTAGAACTGTGGTTTCATTCTTTGAAATGTTGAACATGCTTAGATTTTAGAGAACGGGAGAATATGGAGCTTTTCAAGGGGAAGCTGATATCGAATTCTAAATGTTAGATCGTTAGAGTGTTAGATCATATTTTTAAATATTTCATCTTACTGACGAAATTCTACGATCAATGGACTAAATATATCTACTATGGCTTCGATAAGTAAAGATTTTGTCATTGTTTTGCTCTTCTCTGATTTTGAGCTGACTGCAATAAATATTCGGATCGTCCTCAGTGGCAAAGGTCACTTCAAACCTGAAAAATAGTGTTTTAACCTTTTTTGACCTGTATTAGTATTCTTGGCAGGTTCCAATAAGGCACGAAGTACCGGTATTTCATCAAGTTACCATGTAAAGTTTCCTTAACCACTAGGAACTTTTCCGATCGTAATCTAAACCGTTTAGCAAGGGCCGTAGACCGAAAACTGGAGCTCGGGGATGATAGTAGTGAATTATTTTAGAAAAACATCTCCAAAATGTTATTGTAGAACACCGGGCCCGTTCTCCTCTCTCTCTTCTTCACTGGCTTTAGCTTTTTGTTCCTGAGGAGATTGTCTGGACTTTCATCAAACGTCAAGCAGCTCATTGAGATCCCATTTTTTCTTCCATCTTCCATCTTCTTCCTTAGCTATCTAGTTTTAAAAAACTCAATGGGCCCCAAAAATCATTTTCCACACTTCCACTCACATTAAATTTCAGTGCTTATTGTTTTAACTACCAACAAATTTTGAATTACCACCCACAACGGTCCCACCAATTTATTTACCGCTAAGTGAACGTAATTCAACTCAACTAAGCGAATCTATGCGCCATGATAGAATATACAACAACAACATGACAATGGTGGAGATTTCATGGAGTTCATAGCTAAGCCAAGCTAAGTCTGTAGTACAACAAAGCCACCACTGTCTCTCTCTTTCTCCCCCTTGTGCGCCGAAAGAGCAGCGCCACGTTTTCGTCAAGTGTCTGCAACCACAAATATCATTAGAAGTGACAATTATACTGCATAGCTGTCAAAATAATACAATAATTTCCATTAAACTGAGCACGTTAAGCTCTAATTACAGTGGCGGGGTGTAAACGCAGCAGCGCTTGCGGCTCGTTAAGCAAAGAAAAATCGATAAATGCGCTGCTTGCTTTAAGTAGAGCAAAAAAGCATGAAAGAAGGAATGCAAATGTTTTGGAAGATAAAGCAGAATTTAAAGCGAACGCTTATTAAGTTCCATTTTATGCTGTTGCGGAACGCGCTTGCGGCAGGAGAGCGGTTTTAGGTAGTATCTGCAGATGTAGTTGTGTCTGAAAAAAAACGCGTTTTTCCAATTTTCTCACAAATTTCCAAAATTTCAACTCAATTTCAGCGCTCGACATCTCTGGGCTATTTCAAGCATTTCGCTTGCTGTTTACGACAGCTGGAGTGCTTGAGCGACGCGCCCGACCGCCGCAGTCGTTTATGAGCGTGTTCGGCAACCAGCGTGGATATTTTCAATTTCAGCGATTTTTTCGGTATTTTATGGCATTCAATTGCGTTTTTTATGTGTTTATGTGTGTGGCCAGCGGAAGTTGAGGCGCAAGTACGCCACCGAAGGAATCCAGCAATCATAAACAAATGAGTGGAGAAGGAAGCAGAAAATAATAATAAGCGTGAGCGGGCAGCCTTGAGCGCCAAAGAACACAGAAATTACAAAAAATATATTTACAAATGTGTATGTGTATGTACAAGGCGAGTGCTTAGCGCGCTGATAGCAGCGGTAAAGTAAACACTAGTGGTGTGGGAGGCTGCACAAACGATTTTGAAATTAAAAATCCGCGAAATTGTTGCTTGCCACAAGCACAAACACACACACTTTTAACATTTGGTAGTATGTGTGCGCGGCTACTGAGTTACCTCAAATGAGAATTGTTGCCAGAGGCTTGTGGTGGCTTTGCCTCCACCGCTGCCGCCATTTCCGTTGCTTTCCGCAGATTTTTGTTTACTTTGATTGTTGGTGTTGCACGTTCTTCTTTGTTTCGATTTTTAGCTGCCTTTATTGTTTTTAGAATTTAGTTTCCATTTTTGTTTTTTTTTCGACGTTATTTTGTAAAGTGAGCGCCGGTTTGGTCGCAGATATGATTTCAATTGTATGCGCTTCCGTTTCCGTTGCGCTCGTTCATTTATCTGATAGCCGTGATATGCGCGTTGCGTGTGCTCTCTGTCGAAAATATGGAACGTGGGTAAAATGTAGATTTACATTTCACAGAGATTTTGGTAGTCTGAAGAATGTTAGATTGCGCGAGGTTAGCAATTCGGATCTAATATGTCTGCAGAGCATATGTGAATGTAAACTTCGTATGGGACCATGAAATAGATCTTCGTCATATTTATTTCTGCGAAATTTGCGGCTCTATCCTGGAGTTTCTCCGGTACTACATAATTTGAGAGTGTTATAGAACACGAACTGTGGCTTTAGTCAACTATTTTAGAATGAGAGCCTGAATAAGTTGCCATTAGTTATTTGAAAGTCTTAGTCCATACTTTGGTTTGTCTCTAGAAAGCACTAAAGTACATGGTACTATAATTTAGATAAGTTACCTTTATCTCATTCTGTATTGACGGGTCTAATACGAGCTTTGGTATAGAAGTAGCAACTTAAGATGGCAAAGCTCACGGTTTCCAAAGAATTTATTTAAAACTATCCTGAGTATTTAAGGACAAAAATTTTCAAAAAATTACGACCCGGTCGGCACGCGGTCTGACTTCGCTGAACTGAGTTCGCATTCTAAAAGTTTTCCCTGTACCGTTGAGCTTGTTCGTTACTTCGGGACACAGAGAAATTTTCGAAACAAAGGTGAAAGTGCAGATGGTTCACCCACCGGGTATTAAAATGTATATTCTTCCTCAAAAATATCTCTAGAATTCCATCTAACTAACTCTATCAACCCATGTCAAGCGGAAATGCTCAGCAAAACGTACGAGGTGTGTTCAAAAAGTATCGCGAATTTTGTGTTTTTTTCAAAAATTATTTGTTTATTCATGAATATCTATTTTGTCCGCTTCAAAGTAATCCCCATGAGATATTATACACTTGTGCCAACGGTTTTTCCAATCTTCGAAGCACTTCAAAAAATCATTTTTTTGTATCTTCTTCAGCTTCTCCTTCGATGCCGTCTTTATCTCGTCAAGAGAAGCGTAAAGTCGTCCTTTCATGGGCCTCTTCAGTTTAGGGAACAAGAAAAAGTCACAGGGGCCAGATCTGGGGAATACGGTGGCTGCGGCATCATTAGTGTGTTGTTTTTGGCCAAAAATTCGCGCACAAGCAACGATGTGTGAGCAGGGGCGTTCTCGTGGTACAAAAGTCAATTTTTGTTCTTCCACAAATCCGGGCGTTTCTGGCGGATTGCTTCGCGCAAATTGCGCATAACTTGCCAATCGATATGCTTAGGTCCTCAGCAACTTCTCTAACGAGTATTCGACGATTGGCCAATACCATTTTCTCCACTTCATTCATTTTTTCGTCTGTTGTTGAAGTGCTCTGGCGTCCGGCACGCTCTTCGTCGTTCACATCTTCTCCGCCTTCTGAGAACATTTTGTACCACCGATAAACGTTGCTTCGGTCCAAGCTAGCTTCTCCGTATGCCACAGTCAACATACGGAATGCATCCGCGCACTTAATTTCGTTTTTCACACAAAATTTGATACAGGTTCTTTGATTCATTTTTTTGAATGGGTAAAAATCGAAGACGATCCTAAACACGTGCAAGCAAAGCAGCTGTCAACAATTAAATGAACATTCAAAATGGCCGAGCTTGTCGGCATAAGTGAGAGACATGAGTACCAACATAACGCCAGAAAAAATTCGAAATTCGATAATACGTAACCCGCGAAAATTCAAAATTCGCGATACTTTCCGAACACACCTCGTATATCGCCACTGAAAGAGACAATCTCCACTTCTTCGTCTGCGCAACTGGAACAAACTCGGATTTCTACTCGTATTCGGCTAAAGAACTTGCAGCATTCCTCAAAATATTTTTTACAATAACAAAGCTGATAGACTAAAGAAGCCTTTAGAAAGTCACTATTAAGCTTCGCGGCTGAAAAATTCATAAGCTTTATCCCATATGTCCTCGGTAAAAGGGAAAGTGAGAGAGACTGAGTAAGCAAAGAAAATGGCTCTTGAAAAATTCCGGGTGTGGTCTTGAAGAAACAGCTTCTAAGAGACATCAAAATCCTAACAGACTATTAAATGTTTAAATATAAACCCGCAAATCATCAAATTTCATTAACAAACCGTTGACCTAAGTGCCGATTTCTGCAAAGTCTTACAACGCTGACTCATTCTTTACGAAATGGGTTCACTGACCTCCTAAAAATTTCCGCATAAACATCAAATCCTCTACTACAAGTCTTGAAATTCATATGAGCAGCACATATTTGCAAATTTAATTTACTAAAGAAACCAACAACAAGACAAACTAAAAGAACAACACCATAAAGAGTTACCAACAAAAAAAAAAAAATTGCTGGCGATGCACTAAGAATAACCGAACTAAATAAATATGAGAAGAAATCGTGAGAAAAAAATCAGAAAACCTCGAACAAATTAGGAAAATGAAGAAGCAAGTGCAATGCAGGAGAAAACAAAAAATAAGAACGAAAATAAACGAAGAGGAGGTCCTCGAGTACGGCACTACTACATTTTTGCATTTCGGCTGCCACTAATGGCATTAAATAAAGCTCGGTTACCCAGCTGCAGTGAAGTAGATTAGATTGTTCAAGTGCCAGCCAATGCAGCGCGCAAGTGAACGAGCCAAAGCTGAGAAGCAACGGAGCGGAGTGAGATCAGCGAGAGCGGCATTAGAGTTGCTGGTTGCGCCGAATTAGTTAAACAAAGAGCTTTTGCCGGCAGCAAACAACAATAAAAAGCGAATGCAGCACACAGAAGCCAGCTGCAAAGACTGCAGTCAAGTGGCAGCAACCTACAACGCCACCCATGCAACAGTGATGTGTAATACCTACGAAGTACGTACGTACGCTGCAACAAAAACAATGCGACCACCTGAAGGCTTCATCGTTGCGCTGCCATATGCTGATAATCCTGCTCTAAGTGCCACATGTGTGGGCAAACATGCAACTAGGCAAGCACATGTCCATGTATGTCGTATGATGAGATGAGCTGAGAGCTTTGCAGCACATTGGCAACCGGCCAAAGCAGCGCAGCGGTGGCAACAATCGTTAGAGTTGTTGCCAAGAAATGGAACCGGCGCAAGTTGCAATGTAAGCAACTGGATGAAGATGCGGCAAAAACGCCGCAAGGCTAACAGCTAGTCAGCCAAGCAGCCAGACACCGAGCCAGCACTGCTGTGTGCCGCACAGGCAAGTATGTGTGTGTGTGCGCTTGGCAAGTCTGATGTGGGGTGTGTCGGTATGAGATCACAGGTTAGCCAAGTACGATGATTGTGTGATTGCATTTTAGCTACAGGTTAATTTAAAATATATAATTCCAAAAAAAATAAAAAAAAAAATAAAACGAAAGAAAATAGAAGCACCGAAGTACATTTTAGAAGTGGAAAATGAAAATAAAATGTAAGGAAAACAATCGCCCCTGGCTTTGGCAGCAGACGAAGTAGCAGCTGTGTTGGCATGCCACCAATGACTCTGTCAGCGATACTTGATACATACTATACCAACCGATATGTATGTATGTATGTCGTGTGAATTTATGTCGCACGATGTCGCACGAGAGTGAAGCGCTCAGTTTCCAAATGAAGTCTTGGCTTAGAGAAGAGGAAGCAATATGCTAGATGATTATTTTCTGATTAAAAACTTAGTTGTTGGGATAAAAATGGATTGCATTATAATTATTATTGCCAAAACCATAAAAATGAAATAAAAATAAAGTTATGAACTGTTTAGGCAAATAATATTTTAAGCTTTTTTATGGTTATCGCGATTATTGCTTATTATAGTGTTAGCAAAAGCTGCTGAGTAAACCCGGCGTAAATGATAAGTAAATATATTAATTAAAAAAAAACAATAATAATTCGATTAGATTTCTGCAGCTTGAACTAAAATTGAATTTAATTATACTGAATTGAATTAAGTCTAACTAATTGAGATTAAATAATTATTAATGCCAATCACTTTTAACGTAAGTGAAATAAAACAATAAATTGAACTTAACTTAACTAACTTAATCTGAATGAAATGAAATTAAAAAGTAAAAATTAATTTAGATTAATCTCAACTAAAGTTAAGTAACACAGTACAACAGCTAACCTGGGGGGTGAGAAATTCCAAGTCAGGGTGATGGTACTAGATCAGTATAGTAAAACCCTCAAAGGGTTTGGCGTTCGTATGTGTCAGTTTTTTTATGACCTTTTAAATGTTATAGTAAACGAAAATTGGTCACCAAATATAGAGTGTAAAAGCTGCTACAACCGTCTAATGGATTGGAAAAATAAATAATAGTGGTTCGTGAGTTATGTTAAACTACGTTTTTGTCAAAATGTTACAACTAAGCGAAAAAACATCAAGATAAGGAAAAAATTTCATAAAAGGTCATAAAAAAAACTGACACATACGAACGCCAAACCCTTTGAGGGTTTTACTATACTGATCTAGTACCATCACCCTGACTTGGAATTTCTCACCCCCAGACAATAATCCCAAAAATGCTCCACAGTGTAATTAAATTATACCGAAATGAAATATAATAACTAAAAGAACTAACTAATTCTAATTAACTTAATTCAAGTTTAATTGAATCTAATTAGCTTTAATGGAACCAAAAATAATAATTACATTTAATTAAGGAAATTAAACACGAAACAGAAGAACTGAAGTGAATACCAAAAATACATATACACAAATTAAACCAACTTAATTGAGTTCAACTAAATTAAATTAAACATATAAAATTAAATTTACTGAAATTGAATTCAGTCAAATACAGAGTTGGAAATAATGAATTAAAACGACAATTTAATTAAAAATATTTTTGTTTTAATTCTGTAATATCGAATATCTTAATTATATAATTTTTAAATTTCTATACCCAAATACCAGATTGAAAAGTTTAATTAAATTTTGTGGATTAAAAATAAGGAAATAAAACTGTTTTTGATATGAAAAAGAGAAAATTGTAAATCCATTTTCATAATCAAAAATTAAAAAACACAAAAAAAAATTAATGAAACTTAAACCGGTTCAACACGCTTTGTCGTATTTACATACATTTATTTGTCTTAATTATAATTTAAAAAAATTAACTAAATATAGATCTTCCAGGTTTTGATATGAAAAAAAATATGTTTTGAATATGTAATCCAGATTTCGGAATTGACAATTAAAGTTTTTAAATTAAATTAATTAATAAATATAATTAAAATTTTTAATAAATTAATAAATTGAATAAATTAATTTAATTTAATTTAATTATTTTAATTGAATTTATTTAATTAATTAATTTATTTAATCTTAATTACAAAAAAAAATTAAAATATGTAAGTCTTTGTTTTTTATATTAATTTTAATAACTAAATTAATTAATGACTTTTTAATTTAATGTTAAATTAATTTTTCACATTGTTATTTTCGGGTTAAAAATTTTAATTCAGACTTTTGAATGAAAAATTAAATTTTACCGGCAAATTAATTAATAAAATTATATAAAATCTTTATTAAAAAATTATTCGATGTAGATCCCGAGTGAAACAAATACCAACATTTCAAGGTTTCAAGTATGGTCTCACTCTCACTTTTCGTACTATTCGTCAAAAAATATTATATTTTTTTCAAAGTTTTTGAAAGTTCAAAAGAACTGATTATTGGATTTTTTAATTTTTTATGAAAAAAACATATTTTTCGATCTTTGGACATATATATATAAAAAGTGTTCAGTTTTAACCAAAAGTCAGTTATGTGTTACTTTCATTAATTTTAGTTTGAGCGGTTAGCGAGTTGATTATATAAAAAAACCTATAAATTTATTTTTTCAATTTTTTTTTTGGGCAATATCTCCTTAACTATATGATATTGACAAATATTTTTTTTATTAATTAATTAATCTTTTAAATTAGATTTCATTTTAAATTGCATTTCTAATGCTCAATGCACAATAAAATTGCAAAATACGGCAACTCGTAAAATAAATTAAATGCTTTGCAAAACACCAGCCGTATACAAAAATCAAAAACAACAACAGCAACAGCTTTTGCCAGGCATCACATCAGAGCTGTCGAGGTCTCGTCAACGCGACGTGTAATAAATACGTCTACTTATGCGCCGAGCACTGACAGCCATAACACAAATACCCACACACACACTCACACACATTATACTACAATGTCTGTAATTGTGCTCAGTGGGGGCCACCACCCAGAAGCGTTGACTTTGCTTTCGCGTCGGGTTCTGTGTCGCTGCCTTAGCTATCAGCATGCATATTAGCGTTTGTGCTTCTTCTTCTTCTGCTGAGTTGCAGCGAAGTCAAGTACGTTGTACGCTTGAGTATCATTTACACGTGCAACAACAACAACAACACATGTCGCACAAAGAAGCTGAGAAAAAAGCTGTGCATGCAATTACAGCCGTTGCATACATGCAATAACAACAACAATAGTGATTGCAATAGTGAGCGATAAACCGCCAATAGCATTTGCAAAGTTGTAGCGCGCTCTAGCTACAAACAACAACAAAAGAAAAACAAATGTACCTTTTAAAGTTGTGGAAAGGAAATTGCCTCGCTTGTCAGCAAGCTGTTTTAGTAGAATTTAAAATAGACTTTGCTGGTAATTGAGATTTTAATATGATAAATAGATATCGAATCGCAAATTGTGATAAGCTTTAATAGCTCATGAGCTAGTTTTCATGGCTCGTTGGTCGCTCGAATATAGGGACGTTAGTGTAATTTTTAACAGCTGGCGGTTTGGATCAAGAAAGCTGTGAACTTTATTTTTTTTCTAAAATTAAGGAAGGAAAATAATGTTGCGTTAACTTGGGCTCTATAATACCTCTTACAAGTTAATTTCTTATGGCATAAATTGAGTTTTGCAATGCAATCTAAAGTCTATCGTCTAAAGTCGCTCGCCTCTCCAACAAAGAATCGGATTGGCTCAGAACCTTGATAAAATTCAGTATTCTGCTGGCTGCTATTGAGACGATCTTACAGCTATACGGATATATAGATTCAAGCTTCTTTTTTCTGCGTCTACAGACTGCTATGCGGCCTAGAATCAGGTGTTAAGGAGTTTCCTGCTCCATGTTGCATAACTGACAAGAGACTGCACCCATGTTAATTATGTTCTTCTTGAGCCTACAGAGCCCAGTGTAAAAGCCACAAGTAGCCGGAGTTAAAAAAAATTGATTACACTTTTAAACGTAGTGAAGTCATTACCACCCCTTAGCAACTCCACTCTCTCCTCCTTGCGGAGCTCTTCTGTTTTGTATGGGGACTAAACGCGATGTAGGGTTCCCGTCCTAACTATTTTATAGTTACTATTATTCTGGAAGTTGTTTCAGATAGTGGAAGCTCGTCCAGCCAGCTCATTCTCGGACACCCTTTTGTGACCAGGCAGCCAGATGCGGTGCACTTGCGGCGAACTGTTCAGCGAATCTATACATTCCTACACCAATAGCGATGTGATCTCTAAGCTGCTCAAAGGCAAGGTAAAGAAAGCTTGGTTCTCGGACCTGTGATGCATATAACAATGCCTTCTGAAATTTTCAAGCCGTTTGTGTAGAACTTAATAGTGCTTTACCGTAGTACTAAACCAAGCATAGAGTTACTCCATTCATCTTTACTCTCGAGGTTAACTTTAAACTTCTTTGTGCAGTCCTTCGGTAGAAGATCAAGTGGTGTTTCATCAATTAAGACCTTTATTTGTTGGTATCCATGTGGAATTTGGTGATAATATCTTATCTAATAAAATATTTTCCCATACAAGAGCTTGATTTTGATCGATCTGCCCACGTCTCAGGGGTTCGGCTTCTCTACTGCTTGTCTTCTTAGGTCATTACTGTCATCCTCCTTACTTAGTGCTGAGAACAGTTTAGTATTGGGCCTTATCTGTGTGTATTAGATACTCAAAATGGATAGGATACGTAATTTGGTGAGCTATTTATTAGAATTAAAACTATTAAAGGAGTCATCATCGGTCTAAAATATAGTTTATGGATAAGAATAAATATAGAATGCTTAGAAATAGTGGATGGTCGTATAAAATCTTTTAGATATCGAGCTATCTGCTATAAGGGCTTTTAATTTGACAACTAATCCTCCTCTTGTAATTTTCAGAAAATAGAAAACTTGACTTGAGCTTTCTCCTTTATGATATTCTATTTCGAAGGCAGCAAGTGATTTTAAAACCTAACTAGGAGGTTTGGTAAACTCTTTGGGAAATTATGGTCTCTCTAAGGTGTATTTTATAACATAAGTTCTTTGAAATTCACTACTTCAAGTTCTAAGCTTTCATTTTCCTTTCATATCAATAAAATCATTATCAAATTATAGAATAAAAATAGTTTTCCCTCTCTCACTTGCCACCTCCACTGCAGTACTACAGTAAGAGCACCTCTTTAACCTACAATTACTGCATTCACCACACTATTTATATTTCATCACGTGTCAAAGTGACAGTGGGATGGCAAAACGGCACTCCATGCTTCGCTCAACACGTCTAATAAAATTTTCACTCCATCCAGGTTAATGGTGGCACCATTAGTGTTGCTCTAGGGCAGCGGTTTATTTTACCCACATAAACCCAGCCAACCATACACACTCATACCCACACTGTTATACAAACAAGCCCGTTCGTCGCTCGTTGTTCGCGCTGTTCATTAGCGTAACCGAGTTTTGTCTTGACGAGTGCTGCTCGTAATTTAACTACTTACACATAAAATACACACACATATATGTATGTATGTGTGTTTCTTCTTCTCCTCCTGGCACTTTTTGTCATTTGTGCTGGCAGTGCGCCTGGAGCTATGCTTTGATTTCTCACACTTGAGTAGTTTACTTATTTATTTATTTGCTTTAGTGCTCTTAATGTATATTTACAAGAGCCTTCTCACACATAAACACACATGCATATACACATATTTCCGCACCTCTCTTGAGCTCTTGAAAATGTTCACTGACAACACTTAACTTCGTTAATGCTACATTAATAATTGTACTACAATACACCGTTATTGCCATACTCGAATATTCTTTATGTTTTCGCTGTTGTTGCTGTTGTTGTTATTTTTGCTGTTGCTGTCTTTGCTATTTGCTGTTTATTTATCGAGCTGCTCTTCATACATTATGCAGTCGCGCATAAGAAAGTAGCATTAGTGGCGTTTGGAGTATTTTTCTTGGCTGCCTTGCCATCCTTTTCGTATTGCTGCTGCTGGAAATTCATTGGCGCTTTTGGTGCCGGAAGTGAAAATCGTACACACTGCCATCGTCAGTTGCCAGTTGTAGTGCCACTTAGTAGCTGTTTTTGTTGTTATTTGCGTTCGATATGCTTTGTTGTTGTGATATTGCTGTACTTACCGTACATATATTTATATCCATATGTATATAGGTCGATGTATCCTTGTGCAATAGTGTGTCACTTACTCTTGACAATTTGTAATTGATGAAGGCTAAAAGCTATCCTTTGGAACTTTAATTGGTAATGTAATTTACTAAGTAATTATAATGCAGTGTAATTTGTGTAATTATATGCCATTAATTAAATTTATAGTGGTATTGATAGCAGGAGGAACTCTGCCACATTCTTTCATTAATTTATTATAATATTAAAATATATTCCGTCTGATCAAATTTGATCGGGCTTATAAAAAAAATAAATTTTAGTACAAACCTTTATCGTCGCCTTCAAAATAGGCTCACGCAACAATACAATCATGCTAATGTATAATCCCATTTTCCTTACACTGGTTCAGTGCCTTCGTGGCGAATTTCGATATTTTTTGGACTTCGGCTTAAATTTGCGGCACCATTCGCTATATTGTTGGCAGTTTCGACCTCATATTCTTTAACCCACGTCTCGTCACCAGTGGTAATGCGTTTGATAAATGTAGGATCCCCAAGCATCTCGTTTACATTTTTATGTGACTTTTGTAAAGGATTTAGGTGTTTTGGTACGAGCCTAGCATTTATTTATACCAGAAACATTAACCAAAATATTTGAAACATTGACCAAAATGTTTCGACCAAATTCATAAGAATGTTGAGATGTTGTTAAGCATCTGCTTTGCATCTTGAAGTCGCTTATGATTGATTTATAACCGAAACATTAACCGAAATGTTTTGACTTGATCCATAAGAGATGTTAAGGTCCTCTGCTATCTCTCTGACACTAACACAAAAGTTTTCTAGCTTTGTTTTTTTTTTAATTTTTCGATATTACTGTCATTAACAGCGTTGGATGAACGACTCGCTTGCGGAAAGTTCTCGAAAGACTTCATGATTTTTATTCAGTGTTTTTTTAACCAAAGCGCTCGTATTGGTTAGTGATAAAGCAGACTCCCAAAAACAGTTCTCCAACATTTTCAATTAATGAAATACAAAAGTTCAATTCGTTTTTAAATTTTTGTTCCGTGATAAAAAGAGGAGACAGACTTTTCACGTTATAAACAAACAGTTGACTGTGCACTGATTGACATATGGGGATCAAACTTCAGGTGAAGATAAAAAAGTTGTACCAAATTCAATTTTTTTATGAATTCGGTTTACGAGTGTTGTTTAAATGGACTAATCCGGGTCAAATTAAATCAGATGGTATTGTTCTGTATGATCTACTTGTGCCCTCTAGACCTTACAGCTTGCTGGATTAAGATTTCATAAACTGATAAATGAAAGTGGAACGAAAAATCATTTAATTACATTACGCAACCCAAGAATAATAAGAAACAGCCTATGACATCTTCCTCTTCCTTATCGGCATAGACATCGCTTACGCGGTTATAGCCGAGTTTATAACAGTGCACCAATCATTCTTCCTTTTTCTTCTTTTCTTTGGGGGTGTTTTTTACGTGGCGGATCCGAAGCCTAGCGCACTACCCTGGGAAGGGATTTTTCACCTTCTCACTTTAGCTCGCCTTCAAACTAATGTTTTTTGGCTACCAAGAGGATATTTGGTCTAAGACCGGAAGGGATGAGCTACTTGAGCCATATGTAAATGAATCGTTTCTAACCACTTCCAAGTGAATGGCGCTCAGAGAACTTTCCTCACTTGCGTGAACTTCCAGAAAAGGATCTATCCTCCATACTCCTCTAACATCACAGTCGCAAAATTACTAAAAACTAGTTTTATTTTAATTATACAAATTTAGGTCCATGATATACATATATAAATACATTATTTGCATTTTTTAGTAGAAATCACTCTAAACGATTCTTGAAAAGGTTTCTAGGGTAAAATTTAGTTTTTTATCTGAGTTTTTATACTTTTTACTCATGTTTGGAACAAAAACTTCTAAGTTCAATTCCATGTCAAAAATTGCCTGCGAAGTGAAGAAAGACGTCCATATTTTTCCAGCTAATATCGTTTGCTACTCTTTGAAATTTATTTTATCCAAAGCAATGGATATGCTACAATGGTGATATTTTTTATCTTGGGATTATCTTATCAGTGCAAAATTTAAGTCTCAAAGGCTCCCCTTTAAATATTGGGTTTAACCATTTTTATCTCCTTTAAATGTGGTTAGTAGTCGATACATCTTTATGTTACCATTATTTCTCTCCTGTTGCCTCTGCTCAGCCAGTTCTTGTAAACAACTACAATAACCACATAACAAAAAACAAAAGTAAAAAAACAAAAAAGAAAAAAAAAAATCGACAACAACTAACTCTGGAACTAATACTATTAAATACATTTGCTATTGTAGTTGTTGGTTTGTCTGCTTCATCACTGGCAGAGTAGGAGTTCGCAGTTCTTCGTTAGCTGACTGCCCGCGAGCCAAAGCATCATTATACTCGCAAATACATATTGACATATGTACATAAAATATTTGTATATAGTATATATACAAGTATTATAAATATATCCACCGAGCGGAGATAGCATAAGTATTTGTTTTGAGGAGTAAGTAGTTAGAATAACAACAGCAGCCCTATTTACAACAAAACTATTGTAGTACATACAAGTACAACTAGTTTCTTACATATATGACTAGGTTTATAAATAAGTTGCCGACGGTCTTTTTGTGTGTGGCTTGTTAGTTGTTCGTTGTAGTGCTGGTGAGGCAGGTTCATGCTATGGTGGCTTATTGGGCGCAGGATGCTTTGTGAACAAATGAAACATTGTTAATTACTGTTTGTCATATAGTGTGCGCGAGGTAGGCTGGACTAGTGAAATAGTAGTTCTGTATCATCTCTTGGTGTTTGAGGCACATATTATGCTTTTGAGCGATTTTTTTCGAAGAAGATCTCCATTGTTTTGATCAAAATGCATTAGTCTCCTATTTCTACTAATATCGACCTAAGATATTTTTTTAGTTTTTTGGATAAAGGACTTTCATTAGCATCATTAGTGATCCCAAAAAAATTCAGAAATTTACCAATAATTATTTCTCAACTAGTCTTTAATACAAGAGCTTCCACTTATGCCGTGAAATTTGGTGCTTCAACTAGTGTATCCCCAAAAATACACCGCTGGGTGTCGAAACATGCTTGTATATATATTTAAAGCGCAGACATGGAAAACAATATCCAAAGTAGTAACAAAAGAACTTCATGAACATCAGCATATACTCACATACTCCTCTACAAACAATTACTTCTAAGCGCTGTGGAGCTTGTTGGCATTGCTTTTAATTAATGTTGATTTTTTGTTGTGGTTTTCTGCTACTCTCTGCTTTTGTTTTACCAAATCCTGACGCTACATTGACTTTCTTCTCGATTTACTTATTATTTTGGCTGCAATTTCGCATACTTTGGAATCGATATTTCTGTCATTGTTGTTTTATCTTTTGGACATGGTAATTATTATGTCTGGAGGACGCATTTAGTGAGTGGCATGTGTTACTACTGCTAAGTGTATTAATATTTACAGTAGTTATAGGTTTGTGTGTTTATGGTTAAGCTTCTTTTTATATTATCTACTCCGTGCTTAATTTAATAGATGTCCTTGTAATTACTGGCAATCAGTGTTTAACACAATTATAGATACTTGTCAGTACTCATATATACATATATATGTGTGTATATATGTATATAGACAATATACTTGAGCTTCTTCACCAACTTCCTTGCCGAGATGTGTCATATGCAGTTAAGGCGCCTGCAGGAGCTGCAAGGTCTATTTCTCTCAACAAGCTCTTTCCCTTTATTTTTGGTGGCTTTCTAATTTTCTGTGACACATTTGCGGGCTTACCACTGTCAGCTTCACTTAGTGCTGAGCCTTCCTGGAAGGCATGACATTAATTACATTTCGCTTAATTCAATATGGAATATCTAATTAATTGTTGACGAGAATTTTTGGCTTCTAAATTAGGTGAAGGTTGCCTATTTGTGCTCTTAAAGAGCTTGAATTTCAGGAAGACATAATTTTTTTAAGATAACTTACTACACAAGATTCTATAGTCATATCATAACAAGGGATTGTAGGAAAATTTTTTGGTCTGCTGCTTTGGTGGAGGGAGCAGTGGAAAAGAATGGTTAATAACTGAGCAATGATTTTAGGTTAGGAATACGTTATTTAGTTTTAAATTTAAACTCTGAAACTCCTTTGTGTTAGCTTTTAGTAAAACAGTCAGCATTTGTTACTGTGGCCCAAAAATAGTAAGACCTCTGTGCCAAATGTCATGTATTTAGTACACGTTTGCCTTTTCGAAGTACATAAAGTGCATTCGGCCATTTTTACGATGAGTAAAATTATTCAACAAGAAAGTGCCGTTAAATTTTGTATGCGGAATAAAATTTCTAGTGATGAAACGTTTAGAATGTTGGAAAAGGCCTTCGGTGATAATTGTTTGCCGCGAGCACGTGTTTTTGAATGATAAAAATTATTAAGGGTGGGTTGAGAACGTTTTGACGATGAGCCCCATCCAGGACGGTCATCAACACGTAAAAGAATTGGTGCTTAAAAATCGACGATTAACTGTCAGAAATCTCACTGGCATCGTTGGAATGTTGGAAGGTTCAGTGAAACACATTTTGAAAGATCATTTGGGCTTAAGAAAAGTAAAAGCACGATTGGTTCGAAAATCACTCAATTGTTTCGAAAAATAGCGTCGCTTCAGCGTCTTTAAAACACTGCTTTTCGACTACCAAGATTTCATGAAACGCAGTATTAATGACGATGAGTCTTGGATCTATGCGTATGGCCCAGAAATAGACGATCAATTGGACGGATATCGTAGCCAAGGTGAGCCGAAGTCGAAAAACCGCGTCAAAGTATGGCAAAAGTATAGTTTTCTTTGATTATCGAGGTGTGGTGCACTTCGAATACCTTCCGACTGGCTCAAGTGTCAACAAGGAAAACTATTTGAGTGTTATATAGTATGTCCTTTGCGGGAAGCTATTCGCTAAACGAGGCCAGAATTATGTATAGATAACTCTTGGTTTTTGCACTATGTTAAAGCACCGTTGCATGCTGCTTTGATTCTTCGTGAGTTTTTCGCCAAATTTTCAACCAATATCGTGCCGAAGCCACCATTTTCGCCTGATTTAGCTCTGTGTGAATTCTGGCTATTCAGCAAACTCAAACGACCGCTCGATAGAAATCGTTTTGAGTCAATTGAAGACTATCCCGGAAATCTACTTTAATTACTGTTTCGAGGATTGGAAAAGACGTTGGCACTAGTCTATCAGAGTCAAAGCGAATTGCTTTAACGAAGACGACATAGATTTTGAAGAATAAATTAAGATTTTTAAAATTATGAACAGTATTTTATTAAATATTCTGTATGCTTAGGATTCTTAACAATAATTAAGACAAGTAAAAATAGTAAATTATTGGAATTTTCGTTCGGAGTGGAAGTATCGATCAGCTGGTAGAAATTATAAACTGGTGAAAAAAACTAAGTCACCAGATCTCCTCTTAACAAACTTTGGCATGTTTTTAGTTTATACGAATATTGGATCGATTCTAACGGCCCTCCTGATCTGTAGTATTGTGATTTTTTAGTCTTTCGCGCCTATTTTTCTTAAACTTACATTTTTATTTTGTGATTTACACAGCATTCTCTTGAGGATAGTTATATTACTCCTTAAGTTTTAAGAAATCCTTCGGAAAAGAGATAACTTCATGCTAGATGATCTGGACGATCCGGAAGGATCGGAAACCCTACAAATGATCAGCGTGAAGAGTTGAGTCTATTTAAGTCCGTCTCTTTGTTTGTATATCTGTGAACTAGTCCTTCAGTTTTTGGGATATCGAGATAAAATTCTGAACTAGTCCTTCCGTTTTAGAGATATCGTTATGAAATTTTGTACACTTCTTTTATTTTCCCAAGAAAGTTCTTATTTGTTGGAATTGCCGATATCGGATAACTAGAGCGTATATCTGCCAAACAAACTGAGGTATGCATATCAAGTCCTTGTGTGGAAAACCTTTTAGCTCTTCACAAAATTGGACATGTATTAATATGAAGAAGCATTGTAACAATCTCCGAAGATATTATACAGATTGGATCACTATAGCTTATAGCTGCCATACAAACTGACCGGTCAAACTCAAGCCTTTGCATAGGAAACTTTTATATTTGACAAGGTATCTTCACGAAATCTGACACATGTTATTGTCTAAAGCACAGCTATATTTCCTTAAGAAATTGTTCAGATCGGGCGACTGTAGTATATTGTTTCCATATAGCTAAGCGAGCAAACTCAAGTCCTTATATAGAAAATTTTTTAATTTGATGAGATATCTTTACGAAAGTTGGCACAGATTATCACTTTAGGCATTGCTACAATATCCGAAGAAATCGTTCAGATCAGTCCATTATAGCTTATAGTTGCCATACAAACTAACCGAGCAACGTGTAATTTTTTCCGCGGTGTACTTAATATTCGGTCACAAGCGAAGTCCATACCTCCCTACTTATTAATTTCATGCTCGATAAAAGCCACGCATATAAATCTCTCACCTTTCGATATAATAAATTATGCTAATTAACATAAAAACTCATTCACAGAACAAAAGACAAACTCGTTTCATTAATGAACCCATTTGCAATGCAAAAAAAGTGATTAAGTTTTTAAATGCCAACTCATGCTTGCCAGTGCCACCGACCTACGGACGACAAGCAAATATTTATTGTTTTGTGGCATTAATGCAGCTACAAAGCTGTGTACGTGCTGCAACGCCTCGAAGTAGGCTATGCAATGCATTTGGACGCAGCGCGAATACAAGCGAACACAAAGTGAGAACAATTCATACACACACACACATACACACCATCCTCATGCATAGGTGTGCATACGTGCCACTGGCACACAATTAAATTCTCATTAAATTCCCGACGAGGGCGAAGCAAAAAAATGCTTTTGTATTAAAACACAAAAAAACCGTTAACAACTGACATTCAACTGGCATGCATCGATTTGTGGCATCATCAACAACGCACATCGGCAACTAAACAGGCGCTATCGTTGTTGCTACTATGAAAATCGGCTTGCAGCATGTCGCATATCTAATGACTGCTGTCGCCGCAAGTGATGGACTACGTTGCATGCCACACATATGCAATATCAGCATTTACATGCATGTGTGAGTGTGTCTGACAGCAGGCGTTCCCGTTTTATGTGGCACACACAAATGTGCGCGCATGCATTTGCATTGTATTGCTGGCATTGCTATCACTTTGCTGGCCGCTGCATGCCACGAAATCAACGGCAACACGTTAATTGAATTGTTGACACGCAGACAAATGCCACAGAACTCATATTGTCCGGCTGTTGAATGCTCGCACGGTGGGCCGCAAATTGTCCAATGCTTTTGGCCCCTGCAGCCGACACCATATGTTGCAAGCATATGTGGCAAACAGGCAAGCTTTCGTCATATCACTTGCTAACTGTGCGCGCCGAACGTGTCCTTATGCTTATTGCCACATGCGGTGGCATGTAGGCGTTGTGCAACTCGTCGCGATTTCGTCTGATTTTCGGCTTGCATGCACGATTGCGCATTCAAATGCAATTTCGTTTGTTCTATGTGTGCATTGGAACGCGCATAATTAATGAAAATTTGCTGCATTTGAATTTTAATTAATGCCCAGTGTTGCCATATCGCACACGTGCAAAATATGTGTGGGCAGCAGTGAAAACGCCTTATTGTGTGTGACTACGCGGCGGTATGTGTGTGTGTGTTTTGAGCTTTTAATCGGTAGAAAAGCGTCCATGAGAGAATATGAATTTTTATTTTTTGGATTTTTTTTTATTTCAATTGGCTTTTTACCGTATTTTTGTAAAAGTGCATCTATAGATTATTATTTTAATAAATTTGAAAAGGCTGAAAGACCTCGAAAGTCTTACCTTAGGCGAACAGGAAGACATATCTGAAACTAAAATCAGCCATCTCAACAAATTTTGTGATAGGTTTAAAGCGCTTTGTCGGCATGTAAGAGTCTGATGATCCAGTATATAAGAGTTTTTTCGTACCACAATGAACCGGCGTTGTAAATTGTCCAAATAAGGTTCCTCTCAGGATCGATCTTGTAACCAAACCTCACCTTCTAAAAGTCGTTTCTAGGATAAATGTCATTATCAAGCAAGTCTCAAAAAATTTAAACGAAAAGTCTATGCCAAGAAGTGGTCTTTCTTGTTATCTAGTTGGGATCCATTTTCGGTTTGTCGTTTAGTCAAAGTTTTCCAATATGATTCATATAATCTTGATCGATAGCATATTGCTTCTATGAATCGGCACAAGTTCTGCGTATTGGTCGAAACCGAAGATGGTGTTTGTAACAGCGCGCTAGTGGTTCTTCTTATCACTATTTGGAGCTAATTGGAGATTCCAAGTGTAGCCCGGTTCTTCTCCACCTGGTCTTTCCAACGGAGTGGAGGTTTTCTTCTTCCTCTGTTTCCCTCGGTGGGTGTGGCGCCGAATACTCTCAGAGTTGGTGCGTTCTCTTCCATCAGGACGACATGACGCTGCCTCTTTATTCGCTGAACAATGACAATGTCGTCGTATATCTTATACAGCTCATCGTTCCATCGACTGCGATACTCGCAGTTGCCAATGTCCAAATGGACCACAAATCTTCCGCAGAACATTTCTCACGAAAACTTGTAAAGTCGACTCATCAGCTGTAGTCATGGTGCATGCCTCTGCACCGTATGACAGGGCGGGAATGATGAGTGACTTGTAGAGTTCGGTCATTGTTCGTCGAGAGAGGACTTCACTTCTCAATTACCTACTCAGTCCGAAGTAGCACTTGTTAGTAGTTATTATGCGTTGGATTTCGATTCTGACATTGTTGTTGATGTTAATACTGGTGCCAAGATAGCAGAAATTATCTACGACTTCGAAGCTATGACAATATCAACAGTGGCGTGGGAGCCAGGTCGTGAATGCAACGACTGCTTCTTTGATGACAGGAGATATTTTGTCTTGCCCCCGTTCACTACCAGACCCATTTGCATCGCTTTCTTATCCATTCTGGATAGGGCAGATCTAACAGCGCGGGTTTTGAGGTGATATCATCGTCATAATCGGCCTACACCAGCAGCTGTACACTCTTGTAGAAGATAGTACCTTCCCCTTATTTAGTTCTGCAGCTCGAATTATTTTATCCAAGAGCAGATAGAAGAAGTCTCACAAAAGGGAGTCGTCTTGTCTGAAACCGCGTTTGGTATCGAAAGGCTCGTAGAGGTTTTTCCCGATCTTAACGGATCTTTTGGTATTGCTCAACGTCAGTTTATACAGCCACGTTAGTTTTGCAGCCTATCTTTCCCTAATATTTTTTCTGATGTCTTACGGTATCATCTAATGTTTAAAACGAGGCCAGTTTATAGAAAAACTACTCGCTTAAGAATATTTAAACACTTTTCAATTGCGAAGTGAGTAATTTACTCAAACATGTTAGACAATGATAGGCAATAATTGAGACTGCATTCTGATCCGTCCCTAAACTTCCTTAAGTATTCCATATTCCATATTTTTGAAAGGTCTTTGCATGAATCCATTATACTTGAACATATTTGTCTTTAAGCCTTCTTTGCTTTAAAAAGTCAAATGAGCAATGAAACTTTCTGATCATATCAGGAAAGTAAACTATTTCAAAATATTTAGATCCTTTAATGGCTACTGTAACTATTATACACTGTAAAGCTATTCTCGACATGTCACAATCACCTGCTGTAATGTACACCCCTACCAGTATTCAGGTGAAATAAATCTGTTGGTTTATTGTGTGCTTTGAATGTCATTCGCCAACTTTCGCTTTTGAAAAAGTTGTGATGAGCAACTTTGAATCTCGGCAATGCGTGCGGAAATTGCCAGTCGCCGCTTTTGAAACTATATGTTGTATGGCAGTAATGGTGTCTACATATATTCTGTCATTTTAAACTGTAGTCTCCAACTGTTGGGGTTGACTTTTTAACTGCAGGAATTCCTGTGACAATTATTTATGAGATAGTCTCCGAGTTGACAATTCACCTGTGAGTCAAACCAATTCATCGTCTGTGTGGTTGTAAAAAGGTTGGAGGCAATTTTTTCAGACGACATGATTATGGCCTGTAGGAAAATTCTATTATAATGGATTGATAAGTGGCGTGTTGATTTTTTATGTTATATAATTTCTATTTTTTGTTTTTGATTTTCATTGTCTGATTTGGAGGTGTTATTTTTGTAACTTTTAATTAACCTTAAATTCAACGAAATAATTTGGTAAAATTTTAGGTTTCTATGAGCTCATTTCAACTTTTTCAAGGAATTAAGCAAAGTTTTTAGAGTAAATAAATTTTTCTTTTTTTTAATTAATTTTTTTATTACCAAAAATTAATTAAATTAAAATTTATTGATTACATTTTTAGAGTAGAAAAATTGTTCTTTTTAATTAATGAATTAAATATCGTAAGTTAATTAAATTAAATTAGAAAGCGTACATACGTATATTTTATTTTATTTAAAAAACAAAAAATATTAACAATCTCGGAAGGAAATTTGTAAGGTAAACATTTTTTTCGTTTTTAAATTTCTTTAATTATTATAAATTATTTAAATTAAACTAGAAAACAAACATATATGTTTATATTTTTTACTTAAAAAATATTAAACATCTCCGAACAAAATTTGCAACACAAACAAATTTCATTTTTAAATTACTTTAATTAATTAAATTAAATTAGAAAGCACACATATATTTTATTATAACCTGAACAGGGTATATTAAGTTTGTCACGAAGTTTGTAGCACCCAGAAAGAAGCGTCGGAGACCCTATAAAGTATATACGTATATAAAAGCATAGTATGTTGAGCTGAGTCGATTTAGCCATGTCCGTCTGTCTGTCTGTCCGTCTGTATATATACGAACTAGTCGCTCAGTTTTTAAGATATCGTTCTGAAATTTTGCAAACGTCATTTTCTCTTCAAGAAACTGCTAATTTGTCGGAACTGCCTATATTAGACCTCTATAACATATAGCTGTCATATAAACTGAACGATCGGAGTCAAGTTCTTGTATGGAAAGCTTTCACGTTTGACAATATATTTTCACGAAATTTGGTATAGATTATTTTCTAAGGCTACAATGTAATCTCCGAAAAAATTGTTCAGATCGGCTCACTGTAGCATATAGCTGCCATACAAACCGAACGATCGATATCAAAGGTTTGTATGGAAAACTTTCGCATTTGACGTGGTGTCTTCACGAAATTTGACATAGATTACTGCTTAAGGAAATGATATAATCTCCGAAAAAATTGTTCAGATCAGATTACTATAGCATATAGCATCCATACAAACTGAACACATAGTTACTAAAAGAAATGCACCTGTGAAGGGTATATTAGTTTCGGAGCAGCCGAAGTTAACGTTTTTTCTTGTTTTATTTACAAATATTTGCCAATCTGTCATCCTTGTATGCTTTATAAATATAATATACATATATACATACATATGTATGCATGATTGTGTCTGTGATTGCAAAGTTGCCTTCGCCGTGGTCATTGGCACATTCTCGGCACACAGTGCCAGCCCTTCGGTTTGCATTGTTGCATTATTAGCTGAAGAGGTCACTTGAATAATGTTTTTGTTTGCCATTTTTATTTTGTTCGCTGCTGAATTGAATCCAGTTAAGTTGTTTTCGTTGTTATTGCAAAGTTTATTTTGTTGTTTGTTGAGCAGTTGTTGTGAAAGTTTTATTTTTATTATTTTCCTGCTATTTATTTGCGGCGAGTATAGTTAGCCGTTGTCCATCCAGAGAGCGCTTGCTCTTGCTCATTTTTCATTACATAGATGAATGTTTGTATATATAGTATGTATGTGTATGGTTATATGTATGTGTGCGATATTTTCCATTTCGTTGCACGCCCACCATGAACACCCACTAACTCCCTCGAATTGTGTTTATATGTATATTTACTATGAAGGCTACATTTGTGATCGCTTAGTAAGGCCGCCCCTATAAGTATGCTTCACTTTGATTAATTTACAGTTGCAAAGTGTTGGTGGAGAGCACAGGTCTGGCAGGTTAACATCTGCTTGTATGATTTATCCATATTTCTCATATATCCATTTGCTTGTTTGTTGTTGTTTTGGCATTTATGCAGACATCACACACATATGCACACCTATATGATTGTCTAACTATAAACAGCTCTAATTACATATATGCAGCTGCACGCGCCGGCTATTCACATGGTCTGCAGGCTAAAAACAACAGCAATAACAACAATAATCAAAACGAAAAACAATGGCCTCAACAATGCTTGTTTCTATATGTATAAACATGTATGTATGTATGTGTATTAGTGTGAGCGCAAGCATGCCGACCGCTCGTCGTTCATTTATTTAAAATTGCCAACCTTCAACAACAGTTACGGCTAGTCATACCTTTGCCATTTCGTTACCCTTACCGTTATCTCACTCTCACTACCGTTACTGCCGTTGCTGTGGCACCGTTATGTCCGCTTGCTTCAACTTTTTGCAATCAGCAACATCACAGCGTTCACCTCAATCGAATGCGGCCTCTTAGTCGGCCAGCCATCCGGGGTTCGCTGCGCCCTTCATTTGCCGCCTTCATCTCCCGCCTTCATTTTCCCCTCTTCATCTCCGGCTATGATATGTTGCGTTTGCTGTGGACCTTATGGTCCAGCGCGGTTATGTTATTACCTCTGACTTCCTAGTTAGCATTCTTCCTGCTCGCTCACACGCTTTCCACTCCAACTCCGTTTTGTTCAGCTCGATTGCAATTGTTTGCTGTTTTTGAAATTTCCTGTTGTTCTTCTTGTTGTGTTTTACTTTAGTTGGCTTACGCTCATTTTGCATGTGTTTATTTGTATGACGGTGTACGGATGGGCGTGTGTGTGTGTTCCTGTTGGGCCTTTCGCAAAATTTAATTTGCAGTAAATGAAATTTTCCCTTTTCCTTGACAGCTTTTTGTTTAATGTTTTGTTTTTGCTTGGTTTTTGTTTCTGTTTTTGTATTTATGGTATTTCTCGATTTTGTGTTGCCACTCACTTTCGCTTTGTGGCTCTTGTGGCACAAAATTGATTGAGTTTTTAATTTCACCGACAATGGTGGTTGATAATCCGACATACTAGTGCTGCAAGCCGGAGCATTTGGTGGGTTTGTGGATGCTGAGATCGCTGGAAATATTAAAGTTATGGATTTCTTTCATTAAAGTTTTAAAGAAGTAAGAAAATGAGGTAATTTTCGATGCAAGCATTTTTCTAATGTCAGATTTTGGTATACTGTATCTCGTGTTGTATAAGCGTGATCTAGCGAACCCGTAAGGAAGATACAATTTCGTAATAAAAAAAGTTCTCAGATATTTGTTTGATTGATTAAGTCGCCCAGAACTGGCCAGCTGTCACCAAGAAAATAAGAATTGTCTAAGATCAAATTCTATAAGGACAATCCAGGCCTCAGACATCGATAATGACTCACCAGAAGCTCTGGAAGCTTGTATGTAAGGTTTATAGTTCGGATCTGGTACCAATTGATTGAAGTCTAAGCATTTCCTGCAGCTCAACGTCATCGTTTCGTTATTTCTCCGCTATCTTTGGATGCTTCCTTCTAGTCTTTAGTTCAGATGGTTTGAACAGATGTTATAAGGTGCTTGATTCGCTACTCTCACATGCTTGACGAATATAATAGTGTCTTGCATACTTTAAACTCGTATATGAATCGGTTATAATAAAGTGTTACAGAATTGAAGCAACTACTAAAAGTAGGAATTTGAAATTCTTTTTTAGTACCAAATTTCTTGTTTAATTAAAACCAGTTAAATTCATGTGTTTCGAATACAGCCCTGCATAGCCGACTTGACTAACATGTTTTGGGAACGAATTTAAACTGGTTAACCTTCTGCATATGCAGTGGCGTAGCTAGGGGGGGGGGAGGGTCCCGGGCGCAACTTCTTGGGGGCGGCAAAATGGTATTTAAAAACTCCAATTCGGGCAAAAATTCCTGCAAATTGTGTCAAAAGTGTACAAGATATAGGGCAAAAATGAGTTTTTTCTATGGCTTTTAATAAGATGTCTTGTAAATTTACTATCAATTTCCTCAAAAACCGTATTGTGAGAATTTTGGAACTTCAGAATTTGCTTGGCGTTCGTAAATTTTATATACTTAATATCGGAGGTATTTTGTAAAAATTCACTTTTGTTCGAACCACCTCATGAGACTTGTTGGTAGGTAAATAAAGGGGAGCGGCAGAACATCCTTGGCCCCGGGCGCCCGAAGTTGTAGCTACGCTACTGTGCATGTGGACCTTGATTAACCACTAGGACCTAGTTATGACTTCGAAACAAGTCAAAGTAAGTTGAACATTGAGATTGCAATTGACTTAAAATACGTTCAAAATCCACATTTTATTTAAGAAATTAATCCTAGGTAATGATCAATACCCCTTACTTACCCATTTTCAATTGAGTAATCTATTAAATGTGTTTCCAAGGTGTACTTCTCTCAGTGACACCAACATGTTTTTCGTTTTTGAATGCATTCTTTCGCAACTTTATTTGCTCTTGCAGTTTAGAGTGTTAATTTAACCATTCAGCTGCGTATTTCGATCTATTATGAACGTTATTGTGAAAAGAACACGACTTTCATTTAGTGTTGGTTTTAAGTATTTGACTAAATAGTTCGTTATCCTCTGACAAACTGAATTGTTGTAAACCATGAACATCGGTTATGTAACTACATATTTCAAAAATTTTTCAAAGTCCAAACGCTAGGGATTCATGGGCGAATTGTCAAAACTTACGTGTGGATATATTAATTTAGAAATTTACTCCACCCGTAGTTAGTGAATTCAAAGATTTTTGTAGCTACCATTGCTTCAACTTCCGGAAATGTATTCATTAGACTTATATGGTTACAAGTTAGGTTATGATAAGAGATCGATCCAAACAGGGAACTCACGTGGACAGCTTAGAACACCAGTCGGTTAAGGTACCTAAAACTCCTTGAGTACAGGGTTAGCGAGATCTAGTATTGCCGCTGGTACTGCTATTTTTTGGAAATATTTGTTCGTTAAGAAGGAAAGCACAAATCCTTTTCGGTTTAGATCGGCTCTTAATGCCTGCTGTGTTAATGTGTGGAGTTATAGAGCGCATTTTGTTCAATTTTGTTGAAAGCGGTCACGCAGATTTCTTAAATGTAATAAAATATAGCCATCAATTCTGGTTTGGGTTCTAACAGACTACAGTGAATTTATCTAAGGACTTCGACTTCGAAAAAATTTGCGTAGACTGCTTCTGAGCTCGGCCAGTTAACTCAACGATTTGGTCGAATTCGACTGGGTACTCTAATAGCAACGATCCGATTTTTGATGCGGGTACATAGAGAACTTCGACGATCTTTTTATATTATTTTATATTCTTTATTTAGTGACTTTAAAAGAGATAATTCAAGCTTTGTTGTACTTTTTATGGTAAATATAATGGTAAATAAAGTTCAATTGTGGGCACAACGACCGATTTCAATCGTCATAAACTAATAAACTTGCACGGTATCATGTTTCTTACTCTTACACACTATAACACACCCTTTTACTAATTAATTATTCAAAAAAAATATGATATACCCTTTAAATGAATAAAAAAATCCAAATCCATTACTTCCTCCCCTTGCTTTTCGCAATCGATCTGCCCGACTTCCATCTTCTTGTCTTCAAATTCCAAACTAATTACCCTCCATCGCCTTATTAGCATACACGCCCAGGCAGTCCCACAGCTACACCCAGCGCCTCGGCATAAACCCATAAATAAGGAAATGGAAAAAATAAACTGTAAAAATATTGTAGCGCCAAGCTAATGCTCCAGTGTGTTGCACTCTATTTTTTCGCTGCCTCGCGCTGCTTCCTTCCTGCTTCTGCGAGCGATAGCATTCCCTGGCGACTCCAATGAGCAGATTTATGATTGCGTGCGAGCGTGTGTGAGCTGATATGCGCATCGCATGCATTTTTATGAGCGACGAAGGAATATAGCCGTCTAAATAAAAAGAAAAACAGACAGACAGTGGGACAAAGACGCATAAATCATAATTTGTCAGCAGGCAGCCAGCAGTCGGCGAACCCAACACCGCGCATAAGAAACGCTATGCATATGCCACATTAAGTGGCTGGCATATGTGTGTGTGTGATGGTGTTAGTGTTTGTGAAGCTATTGTGTGGCGGTTCACACTTGCAACCCTTTGTTGCAATTTGTTGCGACTTGCTGCTTAATGAAAACAAAGTGTTTATGTTTTTGCGCGCACATTATTGCAACTTTTTTTTTGCTTTTGTTATTGTTTTTGGTGCTTGCTTATGCTCTGTTTACCCACTCTGCGGTTGCTTTTTTGTAGCTTAAAGATTTTTAATTTGATGCGCCCTTGCCAGCTGAGCAAATCATATTTTTCTTCATTAAACTCGCTGCGCCATTCATCTCCCTTAGCTTTAGTAGCGTTATTGCTGCACAACATTTCTGCGTGGCAACTGTTGCAGGCTAATTTTGTGCCTTCTAGTCTTTGCTTCTTCTTCGAGATTTTTTCACTTTTTTCAGTTGCCACATTTTTGGTTTCTACTTTTAATTAGTTGATGTTGCACGTTGTGGGATTATTGCAATCTTGTTGCCACAACAACGCACAACAACAATTATCAACGGTTTCAATGACTACTCTACGGTATGTTCGAAGTGCTTTTACAATCTTGTTGACAGCTTTCTCACAGCGCTCATTTTCAGTGTTTGGAGCAAATAGTTGTGAGAAGTGACAGTTACGCGTAGGTGACAAGTATTTCAGGTTAAGTGTGAGAAAGTGTCATTAATAATGAAAAAAACCTTTAGTATATATCATATGTATTTTTAAGAATGAGCTATATTAAGCCAAGACGAGCTGCTTGACGTTTCCATCTCCGGCCTAAACGCCACACCTTGCTTAGAAAACTGGAATGTGACTAGGAACCGGGAGGGAGTCTGCTTGTCTGAAACTTCGTTTGGTATCGAATGGCTCGGAGAGTTGTTGATTTTCCAGGCTTAAAGCCACACTGATAAGGTCAAATCAGTTTGTTGAAGGTAGCCTTTTTGTGGATTGGACAGAGAACACTTAAATTCGAATCGTCGGGCATGCTTTCGTCAGACTACAGTCTACAAAAAAGCCAATGCATGCTTCTTATCAGTTCTTCGCCGTACGCAATCCGTCGAAGCCCGCTTGTTTTTTGTTCTTCTGACCGGTAGTTGCTATTCGATTTTAGCACTTTTTTTTGAACTTTTTCAGCCGAGACTACCAATTTTCGATACTTTTTTGCAGCGTTTAGGTATTCTACTCATATATCAGCAATAATGCACCGAATGTTCTCTTCAAAGGTGGCTATTGTTACGGGCATATCTGCATGAACAAGTGCCTTCCCATAATCCGACCAAAAATATTTGAGCGATCTCAAATCGCCTGGTCTCGTAGGCTATGCCACTTGCCCACGAAGGGAGACAATTTGGTTTACCAAAAGTTCCCTTCAATAAGTTAATTGGTTCATTAGCTATATGGCGTTTAGCGCCATCTTTTTGGAACCAAAGGTCGTCTATATCAACATTCCTAAATTTAGGTACGTAAAAGTTATTAAATATGACTCTATAGCTTTCCCAGTTGACTTTAATATTGCTGCTGGCGTAATTTTTGTTTAAACATGGACCAATGATCCCCTCCGTCCATAGAATTAACCAATACACTTACTTTTTGAGGATGCAACGGCGTCTCAACAATGGCTTGTGGATTACCATCACTCCAAAAGCCACAATTTTGTTTATTTTCGAACACATTCAATCAAAATTGAGTTTCATTGCTAAACAAATTTTTATTGCAAAAATCGGGATCGATGGTCATCTCAATTTGGGTCCATTTATCGAAAATGCGACGCGCAAGTTCCATCAAGTTCGGCTTCAATTCTTGCAAGAGTTCGATTTGCTAAGTCCGCAAAACAAGATCCATCCGCAAAATCTTCATAAAGTGGATAGCTACAAAACTGAGTATAAATCATGTAACACTACTCAAACAACGAACTCCTAAAAAATTATTACTTCATTAAAAACCACATGTCTAAAAATCACTTTTTATTTCCTGAACAAGAAACCCTAGAAGCAGCTGAATCCTACTCATAAAAACTGAAAATGATGACCTTTGTTTTTATTTATTTGTAAAGCTTCTCATTTTCGAGTTTAGCAGTGATGTGCTGCATATTCAATAACCGTTTCGTCGTTCTAAAAGCTAGATTAAGAAATGTTACCATCTCTCTAAGGCTGTTCTGATGATTTTCGAGCATACTTCCGAAACTTGTTTTCGTCTCTTTTTCTTTGGGCGACTCGTATGATGTTTTTAAGTCTGAACACCGAATGCTTTATGTTTCTTAAATTATATTCAAGAAGTCAATTCGATGGGATTTCGGTATGTCGGATCTAAAACTATTTAACAGTCTAGATTTTTTAACTTGGTTGGAGAGTGAATCCAATATTCTTAGTAACAGGCTGCGTTTCGATTTAAATACGATTCAGATAAAAATAGTTCATTAAGTTTTTAACCGTTATCGTGAACAATCCAAAAATCTGCAGTCGTGAGAACAAATGATTTTGACCCAGTTTCAACGTCTTCAAGTCTTTCTACTCTGTAAACAAATTATCAAATGATTAATAATTCTTACAAAAATTGTGTATAAAAAATGGTATTTTTTCAGGCATATTACTAATTCTCAAACAGTTTAATTTATTCTTATGCATACTATATGTATGTATCTCCATACACGTGTGGCTCCTCTAAGGAGCCCAACAGTTCGTCAGCAGCTTTCAAAAATTAGTTCAAACACACTTAAATAAGCACTCCGCCACACAAAGCTGCTCAAAATTCATCAGACGCTGCAACAAGACAGCAACAACAAACCAATAATAGAGGTAACTAATAACAACTCTTGCTCATCAAATTTAATGAAATTGAATATTTTCCCATATTGCATTTGTCGATATGCGCCTGGGTCTCTCTGCCTGTCCGTTTGTTGGTATGCTTGTCTGTTCTATTTGCCCGCAGGTTCCAAATGTTTTACTGGCAATCAAGTGTGCTGTTGTCTATGGAAGCAGGCGGAGAAGCGGTAGAAGAAGCTGTAGAAGAAGCGGGACGTCGTAGCGGGTGGATGACTGTCGCTTGGCATTGGCGGTACGAACATTTCGCCCTCGAGGCACATGTCAGCTACACGCTTTGCACAATATTCACTGCTTGTTGAGCAAGCAGAGAGGAGTGCGGGCTTGAGAGCGGTGCAAAAGCGCAGCGCAAGAAGCAGCAGACAGCACTTTGAAATCCATAAACCCATCTTCTGACAGTGACGAACGAATCGGCGTTATGTTGTTGTTATTGTTATTTGTAGTTGCTATTGTTGTTGCAGCAGCTTTGGCTGACGGCTGTTGGCAACTTGTGAACTTGAAAAGGAGTTAGTGCCGTTAGCTGGCAACAGCATTGTATTAAATGTTGTTGTTGTTTTTACTATAAAAGAATATATGCATATTGCTTTTGTTGTATGTGTGTGTCTGTCCGCCTGTGTGCAGTGTTGATAGTGCGCTAAGCATCGAAGCTGCTGTGAGTGGCGGCTGATGTTGATGAATTATGCCTCACGGCGCGATGCACAACAACCAACGTTGTAATTGTTGTTGTTGCCGTTTTGGTTGTTGCTGTGATGATGAGCATGCTGCTGCTGCAAAGACGACAGTAGCATGCAAGCGAACGGGCAGACAGACAGACAGGCAGGCCGACAGCTACAAAACCGAAACTTTGGCTAACGAAATTTGATGCAAAAGAAATTGGGAGAAATGTGGGAAATGGGAAATGCTAAAGCATCGCCGTAGGCAGTGCGCTTTGGAGTTCACTGGCACAGGCGCTGGCGAAGCAGCTGCTGCTGCGTGGCATTTTCCCGAAGCTTAACGTCAGCTGATGGGTAGAATGAAGTTTTCAGCTGTCAAAAATAGCTGGCGTTAGCCGTTGGCTGGAAATTTTAATCCAATGTAAGCGTCTAAGAGCGGTCGGCGGGTCGGTCTTGGCGCGGCGGCTTACTCGATGTATGTGGGCTGGCTGGATTACACTGTACAAGTGGGAAATCTGTTTTCACAAATTGCTTTAACTGCACTAAGTTTATCTTGAGAAAGTGTAAGTAATTATAAAGCAATTAGTAAGTGACTGATGCAGTTTGCTGGAGAAGGGTTTAATATCTAAGTTCTGTATTTTATTTTTGGTTTAGGTTAAGAGGTATTAGAAAGTATGGAAATAATAGAGTAGTTAGTGCTTAGTTGTATGATATAACCAGTTTTGGTATAAAAATTGGTTCAATAAGGTTTCCAAATCTTATTGGTTGCAATCTTAGTGAAGGAATGCTTTGATCTCTTAGTGGACACCAACCTGCAAATAGATCCCCGAACAGAAGGCATCGACTGTTGGCTTTTTCTCCTTCTTTTTTGGCGTAGACACCTTTATAGTCGTGTTGGCTACTTGTAGATATTTCATCTAAAGAAATATTATAAATATATCGGAGTCTAGGTGCAGTCAATCCCTAACTTGCTCAGCAAGCTGGTAAACGTGGCAAGAATGGAATATGTATTGCAGATGCCGACTTTTTAAATTCAATACGAAAGACATTAGAACACTAGTAGAAGTGCTATCAGGTCACTATCCGATTTCAGCAAAAGAAAAAAACTATAAAATCGAGGTCATAGGAACTTATACTTTTCTTACCCCGACTTTTCCAACTTGTCTATTACTGTCGAAGATTAAAGTATTATTAATTCTAAAACTTACATTAACCGGATAAAATCTGGATCAATTGCGGTAACGTAGAACCGGCTGTTGTGGACATTACTCCATCGAACACCTGCACAGTGAGGCCCGTATGCTTTCATTTACGAAGCACAATAAACTCCTTTTCAAGCAGTTTCTGCTGTGGTCTTTTTGCAGAAATTATCGCAGAAATCTTTTCTCAATCAAGGACGTCATAAAACAATACGTCGATCAGACTTCGGACGCCCAAACTTCAGACATGTACTGCCGCCATTCACAGTGGAGCCATTAACACCTTCACCGACTCCCTCTCAGTGAAATGCATGCTTGGAGTCAAACCACCACCCATTGCAGACGAATAGCTCGAGTTGCCGTGAGAATCGAGAGTAACCATTGCGCAGCTTCTGGATGCTGTACCAAATTAAACTCTTACTTATCCAGAATCAACCCTGACATATCAAACATATGTCCAGCGTGCAACGAGTCCCTGCATGACTTTAATCATCTCTTTGCCCTGTTAACCCTACACATCCGACATCCCTCTCACTATGGTCCATACAGCACGTTTCGTGGTCCTACCATGGGATGACCTCGATGAAAATTTATCTCTCCATTACCATTCTAACATGGACTAGTTAACCTTAAACAACAACAACTAGTAATGACTTTACTTAAACAAATAGTTTGGCGTAGTTGGTCTTCGGAGTACAGATACAGTAGACCGGAAAGCTGAGTGTTTTCGAAGATCTAAAGACTTTCGCCTTTTTTGTAAGTCAGTAAAGGTTCTGCCTAATCTTAAGGGAATTTTTTTAGGGCGTGTTAATGCTCTCAAAAGCCAAAATTTTTTAAAAAGAAGTTTTGGTACCGAGAACCTTACACAGATTTTTCTTAGAACATAAAAATCAGTCATGTTCCGAGTGAAGAACCGATTTGACAAAAAAAATTTTATTTAAAGTGAAAATTGTTCTGCTTGAGTCGCCTCTAGTGCACACACATGCTCGAGTCCACACCCAAAAAATGCGTTCCACCATTCGCCAAGAAAACACGTACCAAGTCAAGAGGTTATCATAAATCTTCCAAATATGTTTTCCACCAATTAGTTTAATAACAACTTCGAAGACATTTAGTTTTTCGCCATGTAATTTGGACGCCTGACAGCATGCACAGACACATACATAGATACACATATGCATACGCTGCCATATGCGTGTCGGGGCTTACAGCCGAACTTTAACCACAACTGCAATGCAGCTTTACAAATCTGGCTTTCGTCCCCCAAAAAATTCAAAATCAACAAAAAAAAAATAAAAATAAAGTAACAACAGCAAAATAAGCAACGAAATAAGCTCACAATAATTTTGCTGCATTTGAGTTGCGGCCAATGTGCTGTCGGCTGCCACATGCAACAGTCAGCAAGTCGCCAGCGCTTGTCAGCTGATTTCATTTTCCGTCTGCCCGCCTGCCTCGCTGACCGCCGACCAGCCGACGAGTATTTGCCATGTGCTCGTTTGCTGACTTATTTAAGCGCTCGTGTGTGCTCTTGCATACGTATGTATGAGTGTGTGTGTTGGCTTATTTGTGTTTGTTTGCTGCAGTCCTGTTTGGTGTCTGCAACTTGTTGACTTAGCTTTGGCAGTCAGTGCGCGTTAAATTGCCTGGAGCGCAATATTTTTGCGGCTTAAATGCTGTAAATTACTTCGGTGGGTGGCACATGAAATTAATTTCGTTATTATTATTAATTTCATTTTTTTTTCATTTTTTTTCCGTTAAAAAATGCATAAAATTAATGTATTAATGTCAGGCAGGTGTGCGCACATTTGACATTTAGACGTGAAGTTGAGTTGACGGCACGTACGAGCTGAGCCGCGGGCGATTTGTTGAATGGAGTTGATTAAGATCGCAAATAACTGTTGAAAATTTATGAAAAATAAAATTTTTCCAACGAAATTCTAAAATAAATATGTTTTGGCAAGAATTTGGTAATTTTGGTATGAAATTTTTAAAATTAAAGTTTTTAAGGTTTGTCTTCTATGACCTAAAGAATTTGTGGTTTGGTACCTCCTGGCATTACCATGGGCCGGAACAGCAAGATCAGTGAAAAAGTATCATTTTCAGGCCTTTAATCTTTTGCATTCAGCTTCAGGCCTGAGAGCATTTGTATTGAAACATTCGTTGATGTTTATCGCAGGCATATTCATCAGCAAAGTAATCCAAGAAATAATCAACGATCCACAATTTATCGAATCTATAAGAAATCTTTTACGGAAAGACATTTCAGCAGAAGTTTCGGATCTGACGAATAAATGACAAATTAATGCTTTATAATTCGTCCTTGATATTCACGGTCAAAGAATGTGTGGTGGATGTTAGAGTATCTTCTTCAGATGATATCTCGTGTCGATCTCAGTGTCCTGCCCCGATACACTTCTTAGGTTAGGTGAAGCCCCTGGGTCTCTCCATTTTCGATGAGTAGCGGTCGAATTTTCCGCGATGGGGTCCCAATCGGTGGACAATCAGCTCCCCTGCATAGTGGACAGCATTTTCGTCTTTGTGAAAGAATGTGCGGTGGAGGTTAGAGTATTTTCTTCAGAAGTGATCAATTTTTATTATATTTTCATTTCCGCTTTGATCTCAGTGTCCGATGCGTTCACTGTTGAGTTGAAGTCCTTTGGTTCCTCCATTTGCGCACTGGAGGAGAGGGTGCCCGAATGTTAGGCGGTGGGTTTCCAACCGGTGGATAATCAGCTCCATATTTTTGCCTTTGCATAATGGTCTAGCACTCCGATGAAGGTTTTGTCGCGATCTGACGGTAACCGACGCTTAATTGAACAGTGCATAACAACAAGGCAGCCCTGCCATCTAGAGACTCGAGGATTGATTACGAGTCTAGGTCTATATTCAATACTAAGATGACCCCTTTTGGAGTGCTACCGCCCAAAATTTTATATTATATTTGGTATATATTTTTAGAATAGATGCGGTGGACATTATTGCCACCCTTACCGTATTTTTTAATATATGTGGCTTGTTTTTAGTATCCCCATCATATACAAGGTGCTGCTTAGAATCGCTTATATTGCTGTAATGGCTTGCAATTAATTAATGACTAGGTCGCAGATGGTTCGAAGCCAGTAATGTCAAACTAAAAGATCGACCAGTTTGAGGACGATAGGATTAGGTTTCGTAGATCACCGGTTGCTCTAACTTAGTTGAACGAATAAGTCGTCTCCGCATAAAACTTTCTTTGCATCGCCACTGGTGCTTCTCTTGCCGGTATCGGAAACTGAAACACTGGTCTGCTGATCATCTCAACAGTCGGTCCATACTAAGACGTATTGAAAATGGTTCGAGGCAAGCCATGTCCATCTAAAAAATCGACCAGTTTGAGGACGATGGGATTAGATTCCTTAGAGCACCAATTGCTCTGACGATATACTCTCTCCGAGGATGACAGTGTTTACGATAATATATTTGAACGAATATGTCCTCTCCACTTAAGACTTCCCCGGCATCGCCACTGGTACTCCTCTTGCCGGTACCTGAAACTGGAACACTAGTCTACTGATCATCTGATCAGTCGATCTATGCCAATAGACCTGATCTTTAGATCTGTTTGGACTTTTAGTAAACTCAGGAGCTTGAAGTCGTTTTCCTGCATTAGAGGGTTTTATCTTTTCGGACTGCATTCGGCAGCCAGTATCCGATGTTCATACATCTAGTAGTCGGACCGGCAAGTTTTCAGTTCTTCGGCCTAGGTGCCCTTCCCATACTGCAGTAATGATTGGTGAACTTTTTTGTTCATCTGTAAGCGAGATTGGTGAATCCAGAATCCATGACCCTGTAGGTTGTTTTTGTATAGCTTCGCTCATATTGGTTGCTTAGCATTTTAATCTTATATTAAATCTTTTAATAAAAATATGAATTATATCAATAAAAATTTTGACATAGTTTTTTAATCCAATGTTTTTTAAGTAAAAATTTGATTAAACGCATTTTCAACTACCAAACTTTTTCGACCAACGAAATTCCTTTTTTCATTATCATTCTTTGTGCACCCACTCCACATGACTGTAAACTAATATTTGCCCTCAAGAAGGAAAGTAAACAGTTAGTTTTATAATCACCTACTACTTATGATGCAACTTTAGCCGCGTTTTCGGTTTGCTGGTGCTAACAGAGGCACACTTATGTGCCGTGTAATACTATTAGAAGGGTATGTAAATCTCGTAAGCTGAAATTAGCCTTACTTTAACTACCGTTAATAGTGCAAAGTTTCATGTTGTTGTTATAATTGTTGTGTGCATAGCACGTATGCAGACTTTCTAATTCGAAAGCATAACAAAAGGACGGCAATCAGCAGCTCGCTGCTGCTCTGAGCTCGAACGCACGTAACCATAAATAGGAGCTATTGTTGGCATGTAAGGCGCAAGAGAATAGCATTTAATTAGAGCGCACATGCCGCATTTTATTGCACAGTGCCTGCAAAAAGTATTTGAACATAGTTGTACTTACATATATACTATACACTAGGCGAGAAAAAAGAAAAGAAGAAAATGGTGAGTTTATATAGGAGTGAGTAGAGGCGTACGCAATGGGGTGACATTTGCCCGAGTGTTCACAATGGAAGTTACAAGACAGTAGGAGTGGTGTTAGGAAAGTACAAACTCTGAGAACTTTAACTATCTCTGAGACTTTCCGCTAAAAAAGTGATTAAACGTAAGGAGAATAAAAATTTCTTTACTAAAAGATTTTATACCGGCACTTCAAATTTAATGAGGAATATTTATTATCATTCGAAAGAATATTCTTTTGCACTTATTTTTTGAAAATTATCAAATGTTGGCCGCGGCTATGTCTCAGATGGTTCATCCGTTGAGTTCAATTTTCGATGACTCGATTGAACATTTTGACTGATAGCTGGCGGATGACACGTGTGAGGTTTTGTTCCAAGGTCTGGATCGAAGCGGGATTGTCCGAATAGACTTTAGACTTTACACAGGAAAAAGTCTAACGATGTGATATTATACGATCTTGGTGGTCAATTGACCGGTCTAAAACGTGAAATTGAAAACTGCTTACCGAAGTGTTCTCTCAATACATCCATTGAGTCCAAATGTCGCCGAGATCAGAAACCACACCAAACTGTTGTATTTTCTGGATGAAATGGCAGCTCTTAAATTCTGCAGGTTGCTCTTCGTTCCAAATGCGGCAATGAACAATATTTGCATCAAAATCTTCGGATCTCCTTGGAGCTATTCAAGAGCCCATAGAACGTAGCGATGTCGCTTGAGAATGTCGAGCGTCTGCTATTCTTTCACTAGCTGTACTTTGTACGCTTTCAATTTAAGATCTCGAAATACTCCAAGTCGTTCTATACATCAGTCCGAGTTGCTGGGAACGGCGCCGAATTGACTCTTCACTGTCTTCGTGTACACCATCAGCTTTGGCTGCTTTACTTTCTTCACTACGTGGTGGACGTGGTCTATTCGGTCGAATTTTGTTCAATAATGAATGCTGGGTCTCAACATGCTTGATGCTGTTGCGAAGAGTACGTTCAGTAGGCCGATTATGTTGACCATAAGTTGAGCGAAGTGTTCGAAACACTTTCTTTACAGAACGCTAAGCATTAGGGTGAACAAGTCTTACAAGATAATCCTCCTGAATAATTTCAAAACTACACTCCTGTTCACTACGCTACATTCACTTGCAGCGGTGAGGCAAAAGGCCAATGGAGGTTGGCAAACTTGCCACATGATGCGCACTACTTGGCTTTTCATTTTATATTCGTGTGTCATGCAACAGCAACAACAACAACTAGTAAAATGACGATAAAAGCGCATTGTAAGCCATTTTACTATTTGAGGGGGCGAGCGAAACAACAACAATAACTAGCGTACGAGTGCAACAACAACGATGCGCGCAGATTGCGCGCGCAGTCACGCAGATAACTGTGATACTCAACAGGAGCTATCACATTTTTACTACAGCCATTGCATGCCACTTGTAACACGCAATATTCATGCCATGTTGCATGCTGTGCCAACTACAACTACAACTACAACAAGAAAACGATAGCTACTAGCCAGATAGTGACTATAGTAGTAGTAATAACAAAATGCCGGAAACTCATTAGTGGCACAAACGAGTGAACGTAATTGAGGGTGTGGTGCGGTGCGGTGCGGTGAGCGGTGATGCGGCAGCGGGATGTGGCACGTAGCGTGGCACATTTGCAAAAAAGAAACTGCACAAATACTGTTTGTGGCAGAAAAAAATCATGTGGCGCGCAATTTGATAGCCTCACGCTGCGGCGGTCGGGCGCGCTGCTGCAGCGGCTCGCTCCGTTAGCCATGCGGTAGTTGCTGGGCTGAATTTCAGCTTTTTCTCTGTCACTTTTTTAATTCGCAGCATTGTTGCTAGTTGTTGCTCGCGCTGGCGGTTTGTTTCACATTTTTGATTTCTTTTTTGCTTCACTAGTATGTGCCCAGATCTGTGTGCGCGCTGCTGTTGCTGCATAAGTATTTGCTTTTCCCGTTCCTTTCTGTGCACTTTTCTTCATAGTTTTGTCGTAGTTGCCACAGGTTGCAAACTTGCCAAAGCGATTTTGCGCTTAATGATGGCAGCAACAGCCGTTAGCCCGCAGCTGCCGACAGGTTGTGCGCTTGCAACAGTCAGCGCTTCATGCCACTCAAGCAGGCGCCTGCCGATGTCAACTCATAAAGCGTGCAAAAAATGGCGCTGGCAGTTGTGGGAGTGCTGTAGTAATGTTGCGCGGCTGACAGGCGCTGATGCGCGCCTGTTGACAGTCCGCGCCACCAGGCGCTCACAAAAAAGCAATGCAATGTGAACGCTGCCAGGAATAGTACAACAAAAAAAACTTCAAACAAAAAATAACAAACAAAGCAACGAATTTGTAAAGAAATCTGGCGAAAGTAAAGCAAAAAGTGCAAAAGTTGCTGTTGTTGTTGTTTTAAAAAATAGTAGCGGTAGTAGTGGCAGTGGTGAGTAAACAAAGGTTCCATGAGCGCCCTATCATCGCAAATTGTTTCACACCGACGCCTTCGAATGCGGTCGGACGCACGTTTGAGTGCTCGCTGTCAGCGGCGACATTGAGCCACACACATTCACACTCATATGCAAATACACATATACGAGTACTTATATACAGTCTTGCGCGCAAAAAAAGTATGCTGGGCAATGCACTCCAATGAATGAAATAACTAAATGAATGAATAAGCTGGCGAGCGGGTGACGAGTGAGCGACTGCGGGCCGCTTGTTAAGCGCACAAAAACAAGTAAAAGCGCAACAATTTGCAAACACCTCGAGGCACTTCAATTCACTTTGAGCCACATAAGCGCAGGTATGCATTTCAGCGCACTCGTTTGAAAAAAGAAAAGAAATAAGTGAAAAAGGAATGCAAACAAAACTGAGTCTTTTATGAGTTGACAAAGGCGGCTCTGGACTAGGTTATATGAGCAGCTGCATGTCAGCGGCGGCCTCGGCGAGATAGCAAAACATTTAATTAAATTAAAACAAACCAACACTAAAGTGTATTAAACGCTAGTTTTTAGAAGATAATATGGAAATCTACTGATAATGAAGGCGATATTATAGTTTACATAACGGTCAGTTAAAAAGTGAGGTTAGGTTAAAGTAATAGAAGACACACGAATGAGGAATAAAGTACCTTCATTACGTTTTAAGAAAATACATATCTTTCAACGGGAACTTACCAAGTTCAAAGTTAATTATGCTAAGAGAACTGGAGAGTCGGCTTCTCTTTCGCTGACTAACGGTTTTCAACATGATGAAGACAGAGTTATCGCATTTTAAATATTAGAACTTCTCAGAAAAAAAAAATTTAAAATACTTTCGAATTTGTCGAACTTTTACATACTCCAGTTCTTTGGTTTTAAGCACTAGTTTTATTTGACAGTTGGTCCGATATGATAGTAGTTACATAATAGTCAGCCGAAAAGTGAGGTTAAGTTGGATTATGTTGTAAATACTTTAACGAGGAAACTGTACAAACGGTTCAATGAAATTTCTATTCGTAGATATTGAGGAAATATTAAAATTTGCAAATATCGGAACTTTCCAAAAAGTTCCATAGAATCTCTGAATGCATCTAAAAGCCAATAGAATTCCTCAGTTTTCAAATAAAGTTAAAAGAACGTCACAAATAGAAGCTTTTTTGAGCTTAAAATTTAAATAACGGTAGAATAGAACGTAAAGCAGAGTTGCCAATTGTCGACGCCCAGTTATTTTTACATTTTTAGACTCGTTAAATTGAAAAAAATATTGTTCGAATGTGCAGGTTAGACTAAAAATATTTCAAATATGTGGCTTCCTATAAAAACATCGATTGATCTGTATCCACTTAAGAAGAAAAAATGAATTCGTCCTCGTACGACAAGAGTTCTTAATAAAGTCTCAGGGAGTTAACATTTTTTTAAGAACAAATCCCGATAACTTTTTTAGTATAGTATTCGACAAAACAGTTTCGAACATAATAAAAATGGTTGAATCACCAAAACCTAAACACCGTAGGTTCAAAATTTTCTGCATATGAGTTTGGAATTACCAAAAATATGGCAACCCTGTATATATTTTTTGACATACTCCAATAAAAATAGTCGACTCTTCAAAAGCTAGATTCAATAGCACGAAATTTCAAAGTTTTCTGAAAATAAAATTTAAATTACCTGTAAAGTGGCAACTCTGCTTATATTTTTTTTGTGTACTTCAGCTAATTAACGAAATCTGTTCTACATGTAATTTAATTTCAAACATGTGTTCTTCTGTTTGTTTTTGTGCTCATCCTTCTTTCTTTATTTTCCTTTACTTTTTTCCCTCTCTCTCTCTCTCTCTTTCAAGGACAATTTTAAGTGAGTTCGGCACAATCAATTACAAAACAGCAATTTACAATTTAAATAAATTTATTTTTTGCGCAACCTTTTAATCTCATTACTCGAGTATTGCTAACAACAAAACTAATATTTGCGTAGCCAATACTTTTTTGTATAGTTAAGTAATTGCAACTAGCTGCTATGCAATGTTATTAGGGTGGCTGTAAAAAAAACTGAAAGTAATGATTTCTTCAGTATTAACGGGTAAAGTGAAGATAACAGTCATACGAGTTGTACAACCTGTCTTAAATTCACCAAGCGTTAAGAATGATGAATCCAACAAGCTATGCGAATAGTAATGACAAACTGGCAGCACTGGCTGTGAAACCTAACATTATACGCAATATATTATTCTTTCGAGATTTTCTCTCCAAGAAAAGTTGTAGTAAGCCCTTGATTTCGAGAAGCCTAGCTTCAAGCCTCAAGCTTTTAAAATGATTAAAAATATTTAAGACTGTTCCAAAATCTAAAAAATATATTTTATAGTATTTGAGAAATCAGCTATACCACTTTATTATGGTATCCACATACGCTCTTGTATCGATTCAACTCGAGAAAAAACTTAACCCACAACAAACCGATCGAAACAGAGTTAGCTTGCCGATATAAGAACACTTGGACGTATAACATCTAGGTCAATTCTGGTAACGTCGAATCGGCTGTAGAAGGAACACGCTAACTTTGTTGTTCTTAGTTTTGATCTGTAGAGCTCTCAGCGCGAAAAAATATCAAGGAAAAAAGTGGCGAATCGAACGATTTCGCCACATTTTAGCAGGGCTAAAAGCACAATTTCTAATAAGTCCAAGAATAATTGAAAAAATAAATTTTTTGTATTCAAAGTCTGCACAACTTTCTTGATAAGTTTTGGTTTCGACTACCTCAAATTAACTTATAACAGAAGATTTTAAAAAGAGTGTTTAAAGTTAGGAATATTAGACATAACTGTTTACATTTTTAAGGATCACCCTAAAGTACATGTGTACATTTTTAACAAAGAACCCTATACCTACTAAGCGAACAGTTGGCGAGTGCGAGCAGAATCTAGAAAAAAACACAAACAACAAAACGAAATAACGAAGTAAAGAGGAAACAGCCAGCAAATAAACAATAAAACAAAAAGAAGAAAGAAGAAAAAATTTCGCAAATATTACGTGTACTCGCATTTTCGTGTAAATAAAACTGTCAGTAGTGTTTGCCAAAAGCAAAAACACAAAAAATAAGAGAAAATAAAATGGGGATAAAAGTAAAAGTTGCATTGGCTAGCATTAAGCAAACGAAGGCGGAATTGCGTAAAGCATCTGCCGTCACTTACTGAGTGCGGGGGTGTAAGGCAGCGCCCGAATCAACGCAAATATTTACGCAATAAGCGTTTCAAAGGCAAATAAAGTGAATTGAAATTGCAGCTGAATGCACACAGCGCGACGATAAGAGCGCCACGGCGCGGTGTCATCACAGGCAACATGTTGCCAGCAGGCCAAGGCAACACATCGGTGCGCTGACAATGCCAAAAATACTGCATTACATTTGGCAATGAGACATATGGAGCAGACAGTGGAACGAGCTTATGAAGAGTGAATGTCCTACAAATAATTGTATATGTACATATGTATGTGACGGCTGCTGAGGGGGAGTGGGTGGCGATGAACTCGCATGGCAGCTATTTGGCTGACTGGCGTGTGCAAATAAGATGCCAGCAATTATGTGAGAAATATAAAACAGATAAATTTATGTTTTTTTATTGCGTTATATGAAATTTATTTTCATTATCTAATTTAGTTTTTGGCAGTCAGGCATAAAATGTGTGCACATAGTATGTTCAGATTATAAATGTCTGCTCTACATTTTACACATATTTACTGCCAATTATTTCCAAAAATGTATGACGCGTTTGTCTAACTGGAGATTTTTGTAAAGAAAAATTTGATTGCAGACTTCATTAATTGGTCTTGGTGAGACACTTTTCGATTAGTAGCGAAGTATGCCAGTATATGGGCCAGATTATAATATTTATATATATTGTTTTTTATAATTTGCTATTTTTGTTGAAATTTGTCTTCATAATCTTTTCTCCATGTCTTTGCTATACACTTCATTAGACCAAGAAATTGTTTTCCATTTCGAGTACAAATAAAAGTTCCTGCTTTATAGATACTTTAAATAACATCGTGTAAGTATTATTTGTCTTTTGTAGAAGATAAAAATAAAAAACACAAAAACTTGGAGACTTAGTTCTTTCACATAAATTTGAGGTTATGTGAAAAAGTTCTGAAGATCTTCTAATTATTTTCAATTTTGCCATATAACTTTTTTCCATACGGCTCATAGTTTTGCCTTAAATCGAGATGAACCATTTTTAACCATTAAAATTTCAACACCCCCCTCTTACCGCGTCTCGACCTCAGATCGCCTTAAATTATTTTTCAATTTAACTTTAATTTTCAATGAATTTCATTCTAAAGGGTAATCCATTTCGAGGTTCCCTGGAAAATGTTTACTATAATTTAAAAAAATATTCCTTGGCATTTATTTTTGTAAGATTATCTCTTTCAAATTTTAACCGCGCCTACGTCTCATATAGTCTATCCGTTGAGTCCAATGTTTAGCTCCAAGGCCTGTATCGAAGTGGGATTTTCCGCATATACTTTAAATATCCCCAGAGGAAAAGGTCTAACGGTGTGATATCACACGATCTTGGTGCCCAATCGACAGGCCCAAAACGTGAAAATATCTGCTTACCGAAGTGTTCTATCAATAAATTCATTGATTTATGTGATGTGTGGGTAGTGGCGCCGTCTTATTGAAACCAAATGTCGTCGAGATCATCAGCTTTAATTTCAGGCCGAAAGCGTCAGATCTTCTTGGAACCTTTCAAGAATCCATTGAGTATAACAATGTCGCTGGAAAAGGTCGAGCGGTTTCAGTTCTTGCGTGTGACTGAATTTCGATGATCCAATTGGAATCCTTGGAAAAAACGTCTATAACAATTTTTGAAATCGTTGATATGGTATAAATCTTTAAAGATTGGGCTAAAATCCGGGTTATTCTTACTTTTTGAGGCGTATACAATGGTTTACTGTTATGGGATATAAAGTAAAGTGTGGATCCAGTCTGAAGGTATTATTCTACTACTCTTAGTGAGACCGATTGTAGTTAAGCAATTATTCGAGTTAGACTTATATTCTTACCAAACTTGGAAAAAGGACGTTTCTAACTCAGTCAGTCAGTCAGTATATTCCAGGACTTTCCAAAAAATACAGAGGTGATGTTTCCATGACAGTGAGTTATATTACGTATGATCAACTAGTGAAAACAATTTTTTTTGGCTTAGGTTAATAATCCCAGTAAGATACATAAATCATTTTAGGGATTGCCTGATTACAATCTATATATAAAAAAGAGAGAGCAGTATAACGGCTTGTTTATGCATTACATAATAGAACTTCAGTGGGGTCTTTAGAAGACAGTATAGATAGAATTTTGAGGATTAAGATTGTTTATATAGAAACCTTCAAGCATTATTAAGAAAACCATTTAATTATTTGATCTGAAAAATAGTGGCAAAGTTTTAATCTTTGCTCTTACCAGCTCAGTAAACGTTTTTTTTTTTTGTATCTAAAAAATATTTATGTAAGCATATTAAACCGCTATATTAGATAATAAACCGATGTAAGTCTGCATAAGCTGGATTTTTTTTGTAATTACTTCTCTTTGCCGGCGATTAAGATTACAACTCTTAGACCACATAATATGAAAACGTATTATGTCTGAGGCGCACAATCGCTCCAGCTCTCGCCGTATTGTTTTCATTCAATATTTACTTTTGTTCGTTATGCACTCTATCCGCAACTTCTGAGTGTTATTTTTTCCGGTAAACTCAAGTATCACGATCGTAATCTCACCACATGGAGCACTCAACCGGCTTTCAGGCCCCCCAAACTGTGTGGGAGCACAAGAAGGAGAAGCCAAGTGCTTTTGCGGTCTACGAAACGGAAAGTGAGTCTGTCCGTCCACTCCCATTATTTGCCCTGTCTTTTACCATTCACACCAATATCTTAAACGCATTGCTCGCCTTGTTGCAATCACACGGACTGCTCTTGTTATCTTTGTTGTTTTAGAGTATCACAAATGTTGTGCTTAGCCTTTCTGCTGTCGCCAATGCGGCTGTTGTTGCTGCTATTTTTGCCGCTGATTGCCGGCCGATTGTTGTTGTTTTGCTGATTGCTGCCGTCTCTATGAAATTGAATTCAATTTAGTTTCAATTTAATTAATTGAATTGTTTATTGGCCAATTGTTGCTATCTGCTTGAGTGAGAATTAAATGCAATGCAATGCAATTTACTTTATTCATTGACACTGACAATCAACACCATTGATATATAGCTAGATATGTATATAAATAGCATTTGCAACATGCAAACTGTTGCTCACACATACTCAACTGTTTTGGTGTGTGTGTGACATTTTTGTTGCTAATAAATGCAAATTGCTTTCGACGCTTGGATAAATCGTGAATTTATGATTTGAAGTTACATTATGTGTGTATGTATGTATTTATGCTATAACGGCGTGTTGATTGTTTCAGAGGCTTAACGCTTGCAACTAATAAATTTACAAAATTGCTTATTGTTTACCTTTTTTTGTTTTTGTTTATTGAAAATACATAAATATGAAATTTTATGCACAGCACTAATTTGCAATTCATAAGCAATGATTTAAGAATTATGTCCAATTTAAAGAGGATAAGAAATTAAAAAAAAGTTGTTAATTATCGAAATTTGCTCTGAAGAAATTTGAATCGGAAAAATTATACCGCTAAGATTATATCGATTTTCTATTTATGTATGTATTTTCCGACAATTTTGCATTTTATAACTCCCTTAAGATTTTCTTAGGTTTTAATCGGAGTCGCTGAAAACGTACCTATTCTTGACCAACTTGTTTTCAAAAAGAATTATTATATTCTAAAAATACACCCTTTGTTGCTTCGATATCATGATGAATCATTTTGCGATATACATAAGATTGGAGAAAGTAGATATCAGTCGTCTTTTATGAAGTAATTATCTCGAAAACTTATAATCATATGTATGTATATAATATCATCCTGTATCGCTATCGGTCGGTGATATTTTGGTTTCATGAAGTTCGTTTAGAACAGGTTAGATACCTTATACCAAGACCGCTTTCTTTCAAAACTGGTGTTATTTAACATTGTGTCTCTCCAAAGTGCTTCCTAAGTTTTACAAATCTTATCTAAAATAAATTTCTATGTTTTTGAGATACTGTTTGAACGTCTGGCATCATAAGTTCTAATTAAAGGTTTGTTTACGATATGGAATCATAATATTGTTTCTAAATTTTACTAATAAAGCAGATAAAATCCACTCTTTAGCTTATGTAGTCGGACAATAGTCGCCGACTTTACTATAAAATTTTATATTTATATATTTCCTTCCGAATAACCCTTATACCGCAATCGAATGATAATTCGGTTCTGGGCCATATCATCAAACGATTTTACGGGTGTCACACCTTTTATTTTCGCCATTTTGCTTGACAGACTCTTCAGTTGACCATGATCATTTAGCCGCCGCAGCTGGTAGTTTAAGTTTGAAATTGGGTGGAACCACTTTCGCGCAGTTAAGTCATGTAGTTCCTTTGTAAGCTGCTCATTGTTTGGCGGTTGCATTTGCCATGTTTTTGCTGGACTCACTACTATCATTCTTACGTTTGCTATCTTCTTCCTTGCTTTTTAGATGGACTTTGGTTACAAGGCTTGGTACTAGCTACCGCTGGAGCTAGGCTTAGCTGCAGCTTTAGTGCTAATTGCGCTTGGATCAACTTTGCCTGTCTTTGTGCTGTCTGCGTTAGAGCTCTATGAGTCAGACCGAACTGTTGTGGCAGACTCTGCCACAGATACTGTGGTATCTTTTACCAGTTGGTACCTCAGAGACGGCAAGATATTAAATCTAGGCCTATACAATTTTTGATCCTTGCAGGCAAAAAACTGCTTCAAATGGTTTTTGACGACCTGATTTGAGGAAATAGCCCGAAGGTGCCAAGCCTGAATGGTGGATGTAGTTGCCCAACCCATTCAAACTGCAAGAGCTTTTAACTAGTCATCACCTCAACTTGTATGAGGTCTCGAATTATCTCTGTCGAACACTATACATTTTCTATTGTTCAATTCTGGCCACCTTTGTTTAAGTGCTTCTTTTAATCTATCCAGTTAAACAGGAATCTCTCCAAAGAGACAATATAAGCTTCTTCTGATGACTATCGAAGTGATTTGAGCTGGTTCACTCTTTTTAGGCTATGATCTCTTGCGCTTTATATTCTTCTAAACAACCCACTTTTAATCGCCAGTAGAAAGCGCTACAAAAATGAATCAGTTCTTTTACGTTAGATAAGCAAATCACAGTTGTTAATGTGATGAAGCAAATTTCGTTCCGTAAGAACATGAGGAACACGTACATATGTCAAACTTCGAAACTAAATCCTAATTTACGACGACCAACTATATATACTACTACTGTAGGGGACTATATTTTATCTTTCGGCTTCAAGAGTTCTTTCAGGTCGTGATGCATCCTCAAGATAAAAATTGTCGGAACGAAATTTCGCAAGCCAATTTTGGGATTGGCATTTGGACAACACATCGTCTGGGTACATACCATATAATTTTCGCCTTAATTGAACTGAATTTTTAACCTTTTGTATTAACACATCAAAATATGCCGAAAATGTTGTCTTCGATAGAACACCAAATAAAAATATATCAACTGTTCAAATATATTACAGTAAAGCGGTTAATTGTGAAGTTGCCTGCGAAAACATGTTCTATAAGATCAGCTATTGTCATCAAATGAAATGACTTAGTGATGGACCCAATATTATACGGCCTTCTCGTTTTCACAAAATGCTTGCTTTGTAGGATGATTATCAAAAATTTGCAAAAAAAACTTCTTGGTTTTCAACAACAAAGTTTGACGGCTTTGCAATGCAACGCTATGTTCTCACAATCGAATTGCTACAAAGTTTATTTAGTAAAGTTTTAAAAATTTCCAATTTCAACTAAATTCGTTGAACTGAATGTTTTTCTCGAATATTAAAAAAAATCTTTCTGATGCTTTCTGATATTTGAAAATAATTTGGATTCATCTACCAGAAGAAGGAAATTTTGTGTATTTTTCTTATGAAAAATTTAAAAAATATTTTTCGACAAAAATCTTTATTTTTTCTTGCACTAAGAAAAGAAATTTCTGAAATAATTTCCTCTTCAAATTCAAATTTTTAACAAATTTCCGCTATCGCGTCACTTACAAAAGAATTATTTTCCGCTCCAATAATTTTGAAAAAAAAAATCGCTTAAAAAAGTATACCTTCATAATTGGTTGCATATTTTCGTACATTCTTTTCGCTGAACTTGCAAAAATGCGCGCTGCCACTTTGCAATTAAATTTAATAATTTATTTTTTCATTGCAAATTTTGAGCGCACGCCCAACTGTCATAATAATGTCAATTTTTGACAAATTTATGATATGCCATGGAATGTCGCATGACAGCGACGCTGCTGTTGCCTACACGCGGTTAAAAATAACGAGTATAATGAGAGCAATAAAAAGTGGACTTACACTTCCCGGTGAATGAATGACCACTATATGCCACAAATGCAGAAAATAAGCGAAAAAGGCGCTTGCAAAAGTGAAGTGCGATTAAATATTAATTAAATTAATTGAGAGACCTAAAAAGGAGCCTCAAAGTGGCAAAAAAGCGGAATGAAAGAAGCAGACAATGATAGCGACAATGTTGGTATAAAACAACAAAGTTGTAATCAAAGCCAAAAAAGTGAATTAATTTGCCTTTAAATAATACTTTTCAATTACTTTTGTGTGTTGTAATCGTTTTCTTTGTTTATGGCTTGAGATCACACAAAGCACCGATTTAAAACGCTGCTTTTTTACCATCAGCCTTTGTTCGACTTTTTTGAGCTTACAGCGTGCTTCTTTTTAAAACAATTTTCAATACAAGTAATTAACTGAGTGTGTGACAAACTGCTTCGTTGATTCGTTCGTTGGCTGACAGGCGAGCTTTTGAGCATTTGTTTGCTGACACATTGAGCAGGCCACTCGTGCGCCGCTGAGCTGTCAGCATTACCTTGTTATGTCAAACTATTGATGCGACTATTGAATAGCAGAGGTTGACAGTTCACTGACAAGAATGGCTTTCAAAGTGGAATCGGTGTTTTGTTTGCGTTTAGCAGTGAAATTGTTTTTGTGTTAGGATATGCCAAATCCGGAATCGGTATCGGTACACTGTCGCTTTAGATAGCGAGTTAAAGGCATGGCTGTAAAGATTCTTAAAAATGTGCTTCTTTCTATTTCTATTTTTTCGTACAAAACTGTCACCATCGTCACCGTCAATATTGAGATCTTATTTATTTTTTAGGTGGATTTGGAGTTAAAATCTCATTCTAAGTGGTTGTATATTTAGCTTAGCTGTTTTTTTTTAGCTGCCTAAATGGTGGAAGTTTTGTAACTAAAGAATGTGTCATTATATCGACTTCGACTGTTAATTGAATTTTTTCGAATATTTAAAATATTATGCATATTATTTTAGAGGACTGGTAATTAAGCCATCTAATCAAATCTGACTTGGAATTGTCTATTTGAACTATGCGCGTAGTTTTCTTGGAATTTTATGCTTTTTATGCATCAATGAGTCACGAAAATCTTATAGAACTATTTTGGGGAGCTTACTTTATCAACACAAGTACCACAAAGATTTCAATAAAGATCGATGACTTTTTGTATGGAAAACTTGCCTCATGAGAGTTGCGCATCCACCTCTCTTAATGACAATAACATCGAATAAACATCGAGTTGGCATCTAAGAGATAACAAATGGTCTCAATATTTCTTTTGGATCGACTTAACTCATTTTGGTTAATATTTTGAGTATGAAGAAAATCTATTGATCTATTGATGTGATATCACATTTTGGTGGCCAATCGACCTTCTGTTCACCGTAGTGTCCCTTCAATAAATCTATTGACTGATGCGATGTGTGGGAAGTGGCATCGTCCTGTTGAAACTAAATGTTGTCGAGATCACGAGATTCAATTTCAGGCATCAGGCGGTTCTTGAATCTTTTCAGGTTGTCCTTGAGTCAGAAGCCCATCATCGCTCAACAAAATTTGCCTCAAAGACGTCGAATTTTCTTGGATCATTTCAAGGGCCAATTAAGCGAAGCTTGGAAAGGTCGAGCGTCTTGCACAAGCTATATTTTGTTTGCTTTCAATTTAAGATCTCGATGTAAAATGCGCCAAGTTGTTCCATACGTCAGTTCGTGTTCCTGTGAACGCCACGAATAGACTCTCCACGGTCTTCCAGTACATTCTCAGCTATGACTGCTATATTTTCGTCACTGCGTACTGGACGTGGTTTATTCCGTCGAATATTATCCTATCTCAAGATGGGTGATGGTGTTACGAATAGAAGGCTCAATAGGCCGATTATGTTGACCATGAGTTGAGCTTTAGCGATTATATTATGAAACAAAACTTTTTTGAGACTTCACCATAGTAAAATCTGGTCATAAAATGTTCCATACCAAAACCTTTCGAGAATGCAAGTTAAATATTTGGAGCATGGTTGAAGTATACTGATGATTGTAGTCTTAATAGTCTTTATTAAAGAAAAAGACAACTTTGAATTTGTTATATAATCAAATCTGGATATATAAACATAAAAAATCAATTCGTAAAAGAAACTATAAGTTGTGTCTTTCCTTTGGGCGGGTCTCAGCAATGCCCATTATCGAACGTTAATTTCACTTCAATCGAATTGGTAATTGCACACATTTGTTGTTTACAAAATAATCATTTGTTGTTTACTTCTATTAATATATTTTTTTGTTGTTATTGTTGCACACAACTAACACTTTGTCCATTCAACCGTTGAAGCCATACAGACGCAAAGTTATGCGTTAAGTTTGAGTTTGTTGTTTTTGTGATCAGCAATTATCGCATTAGACACACCCAGCTGCATCGAAAATCGATTCGACAATTAATCGCTACAAAACGCCAACAATACCAACCCAAATACTTGCGCTTATATGCTCGCATAGTCGGTGACAAATGCATGAAAAATGCCGAGACTCGCCAGCACCTCACCACTCACCCCACCCACTACACTGCTTTCAACACAGCGCTGCCTTACTTGCATCGCGTTGTCACAATATTGCAACATTCATTCAAGCCGCCCATTCAGTTGCTCATTCGATCATTCATTCACGGCGCGATATGTTAATTAGATGGCGAGCGGAATGAGGAGCGAAGGTGGCCGACCACCCTCACCTCCAATTCACATGTCGCTATTTGTATGCACATGCTCATTCTTTGTCATGCGAGTATGTCTGTCGGTGCCCATTCAGCTGCACTCGCTCGCATTCGAACAGTTGCGCTTTGCCTTTGCTCATGTCTGTCGCTGCTTATCTCCTGACAACAATTGTTCCCAGCATCTGTGCTGTGCTTGCAGGCGTACACGGGCAATTGTTGTTGTGTGGCTGCGTGCCATAAGCACGCTTGTTGGGTGTTAACTTGGTTGCAATTAAAATTGACAGTTGGCGCACGCTCCACGCCAAGCCGCGCTGTGCTAAGCGATTTAATGCGAGACAATGCGATGGGAAAAGTTTCTATTGTGCGCAGTCAATTTGCCGTACGTGGAGATATTTGCCGAGGGGGATGTAAGTTTTCTGATTATTGAGGTGGAATATAGAAATTTTTAAAATAAATTTACTATGTTATGTCATGGTGTTGTATGTAATGTTATGTCACGGTGTATAAAATTTGTATTTTAAACGAAATAATTTTATTTTATTTACAATTATTATTGTAAAATATTTTATATTTTTAATATTGTGTAAATTATGTTATGCTACTTTATGTTATGCCATACCATTAGCCATTTTCCTTAACATCTCAAATCAGTGCTTAGAAAATATACATACATATATAATTGTACATCGGGTAATCCACTTTAAGGTTCTCTAGTTATTTAGAGAAATAACACAGAAATTTCAAATTTCATGGTGAATGTTTATTATCATTTGAAAGAACATTCTTTGGCATTTACTTTATCTCTTTCAATTGTTGTCCGCAGCTACGTCTCAGATGGTCCATCCATTGAGCCCAATTTTCGATGACTCGTTCGACTATTTCGACTGGTAACTGGCGAATCATACGCATGATGTTTTGCTCCGAGAATAAATTGAAGACAATCAACGGGCCCAAAACGTGAAATTATCTACTCACCGACGTGTTATCTCAATAAATCCATTGATGGTTGCGATGTGTGGGAAGTGGCGCCGTCTTGTTGAAACCGAATGTCGCCGATATCACGAGCTTCAATTTCAGGCGTCAAATATCAGTTATAATGGCGTGATAGCGGTCGCCATTGACGGTTACGTTCTGACATGCATAATTTCTGAAGAAATATGAACCGATGATTCCACTATCCCACAAACTACACCAAACCGTTGTTTTTTCTGGATGAAATGCCAGCTCTTGAATCTCTTCAGGTTACTCTTCCTCCCAAATCCGGCAATTTTCCTTGTTCACCTACCCTCCTTATTTTAAATCTAATCTCTTCACCAGACCACCTGGGTTCTAGTAAGAGAAGATTGTGATATTCAATTATACTAATTAAAAATGCAAACCAAAGGTATCACCAGAAGTGCAAAAAAATGACAAGCTTCAGAAGCAAAAAACGAGCAAACCAAACCAGAGTACGGCCAGCAGCAGTGCAGTATTTGTACTGGCAGAAGGTCGCAGTTATGCCGAAGTGCTTCAATACATACGACAATATGTCATGTCCGACCCAGACAGTTTGGAAATCCAAACAATAAAACAAAATTAGGCGCCCTGCACCTCGAACTGACGAAAGAATAAAGATCGAAACTAGAGTTCCAAAGTGCGCTTCAGAGCCATCTGCAAGCGAGGTAAAGCAGAAAGCCACAAAAGAGATACGGGACGCCGATCTCCATAAGAGAGCTGATAGAGGTGCGTTCCAAACTCGGAAACAAATAAATGCATATGTGGAACAAAATAATAGTCCAACAGATCATATTTTAGGGTTTAAGATGTGTGTGTACATTCTTCTCTAATAATATGTAATCAGTCTTTGTGCTATCGCCTTATGGTTAGATCAAGTACACCAAATGAAATGTAAAAAATACCACATTCGAAGATCTGATTGGAATCTATAAAAATAATAATAATATAAAATAAGCTAAAAATGATCGACAGAGCACATTTGAATTTTACCATTAGTCGGTAACTTTCGAATTTAATAGAACATATATATTTTTGATACCGTATTCACTTGTAGTAACCTCTCAGGTAATGGCTGTTCTTTAGAGTAGCTAAGACTTGGTTCCATTTTAAGTTAGCTTACTAAATAAATAAGGTATAGATACATTCTTGGAGACTTAGAACTTAAGTCTTGGTTAAGACTTCACCGTCTATGGTCGATCTCAAAACCATTATAAAATTGTGTTTAGATTTAAGATCTAAAACTTAAGCAATCTATGTATTCATCTGATATAGTACTACATAAGTGGTTGGATTATTTAGGCGGAGCCTGTAGTTAAAGTCAAAGAACGTAAGAGAAGTTGTTTTCACTGTAAAACGCTCGACTGGGTATTGGTTCTAAGCATCTAAAAATATTGAGTCCTAAGTAAAAAAGAAGTTCCTCTATTTTCGAAATTAGCTTTTAAAAATGAAGTATTTGCCTTAGAAGTTCGAAATCGTGCTGATTCAAACCATTATTGTTAATGTAAGTTCCTAAAAATGTAAAGCATGAATATTTTGAACGGGTTGCTCTGATTTCAATAGTCTATAACAATTTTCCATCAAGCTTATTAAACAAATGCTAAAAGTAGTCACAATCGGGCGAGTAACTTTGAAATAGAAAGTTTTAATATTTTTCGAAAATCCGATTTTGGTCTTATATAGCAACTGTCTTAGAAATTTTAGCGAAAAAATTTATTAAAAAAATTTATCTAGATTCAGTCGATGTTTTTCATTTTTCAGGACATTTTGGATTTTCAAAGCAAATTTTTCGATTTTGAAAGCTAATTTCGAAAAATTGATAAACAACTTTTATTTTACTTTCGAAATTATATGATTTGGTCCAATATGATTAACGATTAAGATTTAAAAAAGTTTTTTTTCGGTTTCAAGACTCATGACTCTTATGCCTGAACTGCGCCATTCGGCGCCTACACCACATTGCCCTTGCTAAACAGGTTCCCACTTAACCTGACGATTTGAGGCCTAACCTAGTAGCACCAACATAACTAGATAGGCTCGGTGATATTGCATATAAACATACATGGCTATATAGATATGAACATATTTTTTCGATTAAGTAGTTGCGCGCTACCTTTTCATTTCAATGCCCTCGTGCCCCTGTCACATATGCCTATGAGTATATACAAGTATGTACAAGTGTGGCTTTTTGGCCTTCCGTCATTGCTGCACCCAAAAAGCGTGTTCGGCATCAGATTGACTGCTGGCCGTTGTGGCCAATATGCGTTGTTGTTGTTGCTGTTGTGGTTCGATTTACAATAAAATATTTTCGCTGCTTCATGCGCGTGATTTATTTCACATATTTCTTCACACTTTTCATATTGTTTGCTGTTTCGCGTGTGCATTGTTGTTGATTGCGTTATTGATATTGTTTTTATTCTTGTTGTTGTTGCTGTTGTTTCGGCTGCTGTATTGGTTTTGTGCGCTGCTGATTTTGAATGCTCTGCGGTTGTGTCAATTTTGTCACGCAATTGCGTGTTGCATGCATGCCCGAGCACACCTACAACATGTCGGCGATAAATGCAACAACAACAACAACAAAAACAAAACCTGTGCACAACAGCAAAATTGGATGGAATGTCTGGTGGCATAATGGTGATGGTTTGTGGTTGGCAATAAAATATTTATTATTTACCGTACGGTGCTGACTGCTTATTTGCACACGCACACACGCACACTTATACTCACACACATACGAGTATCATAGCGCTTTCATGCAAATCCCTGGAATTTTGAAATGTTTTTGATTTTCCGGTCACTTGTCATACGTCAATATGTAAACAAGTACGCTGCTGTGCCACATTTGGTTGCCGGTAAATATAACGGTATATTTTAATTTACATAAAATGCTGCTTTTTCATCATAAAGTGCTAAAGACTGCACTGCAACAAATCAGTGTTGCACGACAAACATTCCACGGCATGCCGCATGCCCCAGCAAATACCGTTAGTAAACGCATGGCAACACTAAATTCCAGCAAGAGAAATTAGTTAGCAAAAATAGCAAAAAAAGTACAAAAAATGCGAAATGAAAAATGTCCGCTTGTCTGCGTAGAAAATTGGAAAATTTGTTGCGAGAAAAATTGGCGGAAAATTGAAAAGTGTTCACACCTCACGACTGGCGACTTGCTCCCAGCTGGCCGCTCAAAGCGCGGTTGCGGCGTGTCCGCTCGTCTGGGCAGCCGCTTGATAGGCGATGATGCGTAGGAAGACGTGCGTCTGCGTCTGCCACTTTGACAGTGAAAATCCTGACACATTACGTTGCAAGTTGAAATGAATAATGAAGTTGCCACACACTGAAGCAACAACAACAGCATAGCAACAATAACACTCAGCTCGTTGTATGAGATTTTTGTGTGATTTTTCTTCGTTGCCTTGAAAAAGTGTTGCTTTGGTGTTGTTGTTTTTGTTTGTTTGTTTGCTGCCCAGTCTTGGTACACGCTGTAACTCAGTAGGTGGACGATAGTCATAAATTTTCTCCGCTGCTTTAATAAAATAATAAATGAAGCGGCTCTTGGAACTTGAGCTGGTCCTGGTCACGCGCATGTTGCGCATAATAAAGAAGTGCCTCCGTTGCAAGTGTGTGTGCATGCGTGTATGTGTCAGTTACGACAATCAGCGGTGGCAAGAATGAAAAAAAAATAATTATTTTATTCATTCGTTGTTTATATCTATAAGCATTAAGTAAAAGCTTAAAGAAAGCAACAAAATTGCTTACAACGATGATGAAGTGGAGACTATCAGAAGGGAGGAAGTATAATCTTTACAGAAGATGGCAGTGCGAGGCAGGAAATAATTACAGGCGCTAGTTATGAGATGAGCTTGCAATCCTCGTGCTATTGCCACATTGTAATGACGAATTGATCCACCTCTGTTGTTGTTGTAGCGGCAGAGTTCTGGCGAGTTGTCAGTGCTTGGCCGGATAAAAATCCGGGTCCGTTTCGTTTACGTGGACCCGACTATCGTGAGAACGAATCGATCCACATATCGGGGATCTTGGTGAAAGTTTGTAGCTCTGTCTCTCGTGTATTTAAAGGTTTGCTACGCGAATAGTTTGTTCACATATCTCAGGTTCCTTACGGTATGGAACCAGAGTGATAAGTTCTAGAGTCCTTTTTAGCAAATCCCAGAGAGTTTGAGAGACGGATGAAAGCACCCATGCTACACTTAGCACACAAAAGATTAATTTTAACACAATTTCTGGCAAAAGTTACTCGTCTAAAGAATCAATTTCACTGACCAAATTGTGTGTTTGCATATAAAGGGTGACCCGTTTTCAGGATTTCTACTTTTTTTTTTTCAATATAAAATTTGAATGATGTTTTACTCCAAGGTCTGAATCGAAGCGGGATTTTCCGCCAGTCTTGAAAATCTTCAGGTTGCTGTTTGTCACAAATACGGAAATTTTGCTTGTTGAGTCAGAAATGGGTCTCATCGTTGAAGAAATTTTGGCTCGAAAAGTCGGATCTTCTTGGAACTTTTCAAGAGCCCATCGGTCGAGCAGCTTCAGTTCTTGCATAAGCTGTATTTTTACGCTTTCAGTTTAAGATTTCGACGTTAAATGCCAAGTTGTTCCATATGTCAGTCCGAGTTGCTCCGAATGGCGCCGAATCGACACTCCATGATCTTTTTATATCATATTATCCAATAATGAATGCTGTGTCTCAAGATGGATGATGGCTTCCTTCGGAGAACGGAGCAGCAGTCCTCATATCTGATTGGAGACATCTTTTAAGCTTAAAAACATTTGATTTATACAAGGATAAGAGGAACAGGATGCTTTTTATTCACCATGGTTAATTTTTTGACAAACCATCAATCTTCGACTGTCCAAGTGTGATCCTCTTGATCTCCTGATAACAGCTTCAATACTTCAAATAACCTACTTACCTGTAAGAAGAACGATCGATGATCTTCTACATTGAAAATTTTAGTATAAGAATTTCATGATATTATTACAAAGTGTTCTTCAATTATTCCTATAATATGACAGGGAACAACAGCGAGAATTTTAATGTAATGCTTAATGATGAAGTCGTTATTATTGGTCTTTCTAGTTGAGAGAAAGTAAAACATTGCATTATCATTATAGACTATTCATTTGCGGTTCCTACTCGAATTAGTCTCCGCTCAGTCCAACAGAGATATGCTACAGGTATATTTCACTTTGAATTAATCGTTATCTGCTGCTTACTTTGCAAATTGGACCAATTTAAAGTTAGCTATCGCCTCAAATTCCAAAATATTAAGGTTAGGCTCTATACTTAAACGCTTGATAAATATTTTCGAAATAAACTTCGAAAAATTATTTAATACAAATTTAACAATATCGGTCCAATGTTTACACATTCTTTTTATGAACTTCCACTTGAGTTTTCCGATATTTCACACGCCTCTCGTTCTGTCTATGTAAAGTTGTACCCAGATTTATGTGCTTTATTCAACTTATAGCTTTTGTTGTTTCTCTCATTACATTGTGTGTTCGCTTGTTTTCTGCAAAATCTCGTTTTTTGGCTGATTTCAAGTGTGCGATTTCATGCCGCGGCACTGAAATACATACAAATGTGCTTTTAGGAGAGTGTATGGCTGTAGCTACCCTGGAGGACTTTAAAAATATAATGTGTGATTATTATTGTGCATTGAGATATTTTGCCGAAAAGTGAAGTTTTAAGTGAGAAACTTTTTTGGGTTAAGCAACATTGCAATATTAAAATATTTTCTATTGAGAATGTAGAAATTTTCTTCTTCTTCATGTTTTTTCAAAGCAAAGAAGGTCTCCAAAAGTTCCACCATTTTTCTTTTCAAAATTTCACATTTTTATGGCGTCGCTTATAGTCTTTGTTTATTAAAAATTAATATGATTTCTGTATGGCTTTTGGTTACATATTGTGTCGTTTTGGTTGTGTTTGTTTTCTAGATATTCATTTTTGAGGCAATATGGAAATTTTATGGTCAACACTGTTTGTTGCTAGCTTAGGAACTCTGAATTTCAGTGTATTTCCGCTTTAAGTCTTTTCATACATGGACCTGCCTTTTGAAATCGAAAATTCGCTCGATGATTATATTTAAATAATTTTGATCACCGTTCGTATCCTTATGAAATTTTCTGAGAATTGTCAAATGTAAAGTGTCACAAAAGCTTTTAAGCACTCGAAAACTTCAAGGTTATCTATATCTGCTTTTTGGTTTGTCAAACATCACCAATTTTACAAAACTGTCAAGTTTTTCGATATTTAAATTTAATTAAATTTCCTACTGGGTCATCGATATACTTCCATATAGTCACTTCTCATTTTTATAAAAAAAATCATTCTGTATACCCTTGACCATCGCAGTTGCTTTGTCGTCATCGCTGATTGAGTTCAAGTGGATTGTTGTTTGCCGGTTTGATGAAATGCGTTGATGAAGCCACAACAAAAGCAAACACAAAGGGATAAAAAGGAAGCAAAACTACTTATTTATTGTATTAAGCTAAAGGAATATATACATATACACATACATAAACATATGCCACATATAATACATACACATAAGTCTCCCTGTGCAATACCATCATTCCCAAACCTTCTCTTGGCTTCTCCTTACCTCTTCCTTGCACGCTGTTCTGCCATAAAAGTCTTCCACTTTATTTATGCATTTGCTGCTCTCCAGCTCCCTCCTGCTGCCTGCCACTGCTGCGCGTACAACTCAATTGCTTGTCTGACTGTTCGATCGCCAGCTTGATTGCGTCTGCAGGATGCTTTATTATTATATTCATAATTCTTTCTTCTTCTTTTCTTCTCCTGTTATTTACATATTTATGAGTATTAATGACTTTTGCTTTTTTCTTCCCATGCATTGTGCTTTTCTCTGATATTGTCGAGGTACAAATCTTGATTAAATTTATTCTTAAAATATAAGAACGTCACAACAGTGTCTGCGAGCAATAATAATTATTGACAACAACTTCGGATTGATTGTGCCGATAAGGAAGGTGGAGCTTGGAATGTCATGACATATTTTGATTTATGTTTTACTTAAGACACAATAAGATATTATTTCTTTTTTAAATAACTTGACTATATTTGACTATATTCATTTGCAGAGTGATCGGGAAGTTTCATATCCATCGATGAGGTTGTGATGCTTTCAACGACACCAACAGGAATTTTTTTTTAAACATTTTCGAAACTTCTGCTTGACTTTCTCTCGGTTATGAACTGAGATCTTGAGTTCTAAAAGAACTTGACTTTAGCCCGAGTTTTTTCGGAAACTATAATTGCACACACAACAAAAGTTGGAAGGTCTATCCATAAAAAAGACGTTGTACAGTACGATATATGTATATGTCAAGCTACAGGATAGTTTTTAAAACTACTGGATTTAAGAATGCTTACTTATGACTTGTTGTTAGATCTAGTGATGGAGTCTATCGTTGTTTACAACTAAATGTAGTCTTGAGCCACATCCATTCGTATATGGAGTTTACTTTCCTGTTCATACCGAATCTTAATAATCACTAATCAGTAAGGGAAGGTAGAAAAACAAAATTGACTTCCAAACTGTAATATCGGATTTGATATTTTTTTTTTTTGATTTTTACCTTGGAAAAAACTGTGTTAATGATTTTGATTGAATTTTGTGTTTCCAATGGGAATGGATACTTTACCTCAAATTACTTTTTAGGTAATTTCTAAAGAGTTTACCAGTAAGAATATATTATATATGTATATTATACATTATTATGAACTTGCCTCATTTGGAAGAAGTAGTTGGCCGTGTTCAAATTTCTATGAAAGGACTTACCGGTTTTTGAACTAACCAATAATCAAATTTAAGGTTAATCTGGTAGGCCAATGAGACACGCATACCTTGCGATACCAGGTGGAGTTCAGTCGCTAGGTTCAGGAGGAATAGTCATCCTTTAGGATGCCTACGCTTGAGTCTTTAACAGATTCTGCGGCCTCACTATCGATAACTTCTCCAGTGTATCATACCGTGGGACAAGTGCACAAGATGTGTTCCATTGTTTCCCTGGTGTTCCGCTCTAGTCACTTCCTGCAGTCTTTTCGATATGTCAGCCCCATCCTCGGGCGTGTGTGGCCACCAGACAGTGACCAGTTAGTCCACTATTTAGTTGTCTGCTATGCCTCTGTGGCCTGGCACCCAGAAGAAGTGAAGTTGCTGTCTTCTGGCAACACTTTCCACTGCTGCCCTGCTTCTCAAGACGTTTCTGGCCGATATGCCGATACGAGATTACTGCCTTGATTACTGCTTGTCTGCCTACGGAGATGTTGACTCTAGAATTGCCTGCAGGTGCCTTAGAGGCCTGCTCCGCTGCTTACTCAATAGCAAAGACCTCAGCTTGAAATATACTGCAATGGTCCGGCAGCTTAAAAGATTGCCTTATGCCTAACTCTGGACAATACATTCCCACACCAACTCCTTCGTCCATTTTCGAGCCATCCATAAAAATGTTTAGAGTGTTACACGTAGCTAACCTACCTTTACTCTAGCCATCTTTTTCTATGTTCACCTTTAAACCTGCTTTCCCAGTTGAAGAGTGAGATCATTTAGTCGGTGTTTGCCCAATCGCCATAACTCATCGAGCTATGCCCGAAGGTTCTACCATATACGTAAATCTTCCTGCAGCCAGGACCAGTAGTCGACCTGCCTATTTTGCTGCGTAATTTTGGGCGAAGAGAACTATAGGTGCCAAATTTAGTACCAATTCAAGAGCCGTCGTTGGTGTTGTACTTAAAGCTCCCATTTTACACAGCGCAGTGAGCCTCCGAATCCATTCCATTGGTTTCCGGTATGTGGATTTGCGAACGCCTGTCCAGCATACTAAATACAATTTTGCAGTAATGTAGCAATCTTTTTCTTTTAGCGCTATTGGAGATCGCGTGTGACTTGAAAAATATTAAATTTGTTTCTTCAAAAATTTTATTAAAAATTTATTTAATCTAATAAAATATTTACTCTCTAATATCTAAGTAATAATTAGTTCAATCTATCGAAGCTTCACTCTACTGTAATAATTCCAGCTAAGCTCTTCTTACAGACAGCATGCTAATCAAATAATTACTGTTATTTCCTGCTTTTTACAAATCAACAACAAAACAAAACATTATTCAATCTTATTTTCTCTCTCTTTTCTCTCTTTACAGGTAAGTTTTGAGAATACCAACTAATCCTGAACGATTACGAATGTTAAAATTTCGCACATCACTGCAGCAAGCACAATGTAAATATGTATGTATGAGCAAGCATTAGTATGTTGCAAGTAGGGAGTGAGTAAGTCGAAAGTTCTGGGTGAAGGCGCAGATTTGTGTCAACAATGCAAAATCAATAAGACTTACAAATAGCAAACGGATTGCAGCTGCCATTGGAACAAAGCGGCAGCAGAGAGGTAAAGAGAAAATTAAGTGGGGGCTGTGTCGGTGGGTAATAGGGGCGAAAATGAGCAGCTGTTGGCGCTATTTGATTGGCGTTTGATATTTTCAGCTTGTTGCCAGCTGTTGTAGCTGTCTGCGCTGTATGTTGCCGCTTTTGGGGCAACAGCTGCTGCTAATTGTTGTTGCTGCTTTTTTATATTTGCTAAAATGCTGTTGGTAGCTCAATCACTTGTGCGCCGGAATTGCTGCTGGAAATTTTTGAAATGGATTATGTATAAACTGCCAACAACAAAAACCACATTACAACAACAATGACTGTTGCCTCTCAAGTGGCAAGTAGCCACAGCCTGACATTGAACAACTTGTCTTGCCGCCGACATGTCGACATGACGTAAATGCAGTCAGTCAGCGATTGGCAAGTGTGCGTGTTGCAATTGAATTTCTTTTCGAGAATTTTGACTTTCAACGAAATTGAATTTCGCTTAGCAAACACAGTGTGTACGAAAGCGTGTGTGCGTGCCCACTGAGACTTGAAAATGAGTAATCGAAGTGCGCCGGCGAGTAATAAGTGCAAAGTGAGAAGCACTGAAAATGTGGCAGCAATACGTGTTCGTGCAACATGCGGCGCTTCTTGGCTTGCAACACATATACTATTTTCCTCAATTTGCAATTTCCTAGAGCTATAAAATTCGAATTTCTTCGCACTTGTGGCGCCCACTGTGTTGCGCCACCACATTGGCAACCGTCTTTGTGGCAGCAGCAAATCCAAATGAGGCGCATAATTAATCGTGAACCCCCTTGCTTGTCACACACACTCCTTAGCCTTACACAGAGGCGCGCGTGCACCGTCAGCGAAAAGCAGAACGGTGCTTAACGCTAATCCCGTCGTACAAGTTCGTGCCACACAACAGAGTTGAGGCGCTGTGGCGACCAGTGCGCCTAAGCGTCTGCGATGCTGTCTGGCCACCATAACTTTAGTTATTGCCACTGTAGATTTAGTTGTTGTTGTTGCAAATGTTGTTGCTGTCGTTGTTGTTGTTGTTGCGCCGAGTGGCTCAAGTGATTAGCGTAATTTATGTGTGCCTATAATTCAAGCAGTCTGCGCGCAACAACAATTACAAAAATAGCAGAAAGAAATTTGCTCACTGTAAGCCTACGAAGCACTTTCATTCGTGTGGCAAGCGGGCGAGGAGTCGCCAAACACCAAATGACTGCCATTACAGCCACTTGCATATACATATGTACATACAAGCTACTTGCAAATGAATTAAAATGAAGACATTAACATTAATAACAAATGCACTGCAGCGCGCGGCTATCGCGTAGCCAGTCCGCCTGTCAGTTGCCACAGCGTGTTGCATGCACGTGGGTAGTATGTCACTGCTACTGTTTGCGAAAATTTGCGTTAATTTATGCAACAGTCGCTTTTTTGTGCGCAAACTTAAACGCTGTTATGCCGTGTGGGCGTGTATTGTTTGTGTGGCATGCAACGGCACTGCATAACTTTTGCATTGTGTTGCCGTCGTTTGTTAGCATGCTGCACCGCGTTGCACATGGCATTATTGTCCTTACAAGTTGATAATAAATATTACAGCGGTCCTTGCTGGCGGGGGACACCGCTACTTACCCCATATATGTGTATGTGTGTGAAGGTGTACTTCGCAATGTTGTTTTGTAAAAGTTGAAGGTGTTTTTCGCTTTCTCTCTTACTTTCTCTACTTTTTTGTGTTACTACAGCTTGTACAGCTTTGAGTGTCTTTACAGTCTCACTACTCGCCACATCCTTCTTCGCTGCCTCATTTGCATAAAGGCTTCTTCAATTTAATGTTTTCCTTTGTTGTTTTAGCTTCTCTTAATTTTTCACATTACATGTTTTAATTATGCCAATTTTATTCCTTTCTTACTATTTATTCAATTTTATTTGTCTTAACATTTTTTTTTTGTTTGAGTTGCCTTTCTTGCACCAAAATATGTAAAGTGCCGAATCGAACCAGCAACTGTCGTTATTGTGGTAGAATTAGAAGAGCAAGTGGTTAAACCACTTCAGAGAGGTCTCCACACACTCTCTTTTCTTGAGAATAACGAATTATATTTGTTTTTGCTTTCTCCCGAATTTTTTTTTTGGTTCGAGAGCAGAGCTCGTAATGACCCAGATGAGAAATGGCGAATAGTAGTTGGATATTTTATACTTCAGTGCGCTCTTGTAGCTTAATTAGAGATAATTAAGCCTCTTATACGAAGATTTCTAGGAAATAGAGATAAGCTCTGAGATATGTTTCGAAAATTGTTTAAAAATTATAAACTAGCTTTCATTAACTTTGAAGAATGAAATTGATGAAACAAGTCAGCGTATTCTCTAAAAATACCAAAATTACCGTAATAGATCCTTGTAGTGCTTTATTTGCTTCTAGAAAAGATAAAATCTGCCATTAATATGTGAAAAGCGATCCATGTAAAACCTGCTTTTAAGAATGGAATTTTCAAATTTGTTACAGAAATCGTTAGATTATGCTAAAGACTCCTTCTCTGCCGAGTTGGTTTCCCTTTAGACTTCTTCAGTAAATATTACTTTTGTTATTTATACTTAAATACCGTACGACTGTATTTATTCATTTAAAATTTCTTCTTTTTGTCGTCAAACACATAACTTTTTCACATTTTCTTCGCTTCAATTTTTCTTGTCACGCTGGCATTTCTCTTCGTTATCTGCTGTATCCACCCATTCGCCATTATGCCACCTTACGCAATCGCTCCGTTATTTAATGCTAAATAATTAGGTTACTCGCCTTGCTTAGCTTTGCTCCATCAACTGGGCGTTTTGTTGCTTTTCTCTATTATCTCCATTGCGGCTGGGATTTATGTGGACTTAGGAAAAGCAGTTATGCAAATACTGTCCATTTCTCAGTTACCATAGTAATTGACAGAGGAGGGAAAGGAGGTAATCGTGTGGATTTTATGGATAAGCTGCTCGGGCGAAAGTATATTGCGTTGAAATGATGGTAATTAAGTTGAACTGTTAATATGTATATGTATGTAGTATTATGCGATAGCTTAAAGAAAATTGTGCTGTGAAAATAAGGAGATTGAGAGAAAGAGTGGAATATATCTATTTTGATAGTGGAAAGAGTTATTTTCCTGTGTTGTCATTTCAAACCCGTTAGTAACTAGAAAAAAGCCAAATAAAGCAATTTTTTGCGGAATTTCAACAAGAATACTTGCTACTTTGCGAAGAATTCGCCTCATTAATTTTTAAAATTTGGGCAAAAAAATGCAAGAACGTTTGGGAAGACACTGATTAAAGAAAATTTATTTGTTCAAGGCAGATGTCAAGCTAACACAATTGTGTACTCTTTTCAAATAGTAGTGAAATTCTTCGCTTATGCACTCGATTCGGCGAGAAGAGAGCTCCCAATAGCTACATTTCCACTATTTTCACCGTTCCTTTCGCATTTTTTCCCAGGATGTTACTGCGGTCTATGAGCGTGACAGTCAAATGCCATTTCGCAATCTCATTGACCACCGCCGCTGCCTTGGACGTTGTTGGTTTGTCGTCCACGTGCTTGACGTCTAGCTTCTCGGCTACGTCTTTGCACTTTCCCTTATTCGAGGGTGCTTTAAGTTCACTCTTCGTTCCGCGCTGCCTCTTTCCAGCGATGTGCTCTTCAATGCGATTCGCATACGCTGGGTCCGAGGCATTACACCAATTACAAAGTGTGCCCGGCCGTTCTTCACCACTTCTCTAGCCCAAGCCAGCCGTTTCATCTTTTCTTTTTTCAGGCTGGACTTGCCTTCAAGGCAGTTGCATATTCCGACCGCCGCCTTGTATCTCGCTTTTGCCTTCAACTTCTTCCGGGGCTTAGCTTCTTCCGGGGCCCTCTCTTGTTAGCAGAGTTGGAACCCTCGGTCTGCACAGAAGAAAGACAAGCTCTTCTTTTCTTTCCACGTGCAAACAACGCCTTCACGGTCCGAGTCTTCAAGAACTGTCGCATTCGGGAGCGGTAAAGCTGGTTTGACAGTAGCACTACAACTTCGTTTCTTTGTTGTCCTCCATTGTGAGTTTTAGATTCGGGGGTCTCTACGTCCCGCGTTTTATACCTACCGCCAGATACCTTATTAGCAATGACCATTGTATTACCCATTCACCTACTTTTAAGGGTGCAGCCGCCTGCTTGCAAATGTAATGACTCTACTAGACGCCAGCTTGAGATCATGACATTGTAAGCAACGAAACACATTGCCCTGTCGACACCCGCACGGAGGATACAGTTAATTTCTTATTTTGAAAAATCTTGGATTCCCTTGACCATGTAGCCGTTCTCCAGAATAGCCTCCAAAAGAAGGTTTCTAAAGGTGATAAGATTTTTCTGTTTACAATTATCTCAAATCCAAGACCCCAAACAATTAATCATTATTATTATAGATAAATTCAGGTGAAGATTATAACTAGTAAAAATGTGAAGTTTTGACGAAATGGGGGCTTCCAAAAAAAAAACAAAGTCCTTAATGAGATTCCGGGCACATCTGCAAATGATTTAGCGGGACTCATATCTTTCGTCTTTGGTCTGCAGCTGATCTCTGTGGTTCAGCTGTACTGTTGGTGGTTAAAGCTAAAAATTGGGTAGAGTCGCTTTCGTGCAATCAATAGACTCCTGGATCTGCTTTGTAAGCTCCTCATTGTTTAGTGTTCGCAGATGTAACCTTCTGAGCAGGTAAGCAGCACGACGCTTCTCGGCATACTTTGCTTTAACTGGGTTATCGACTTTAAAAATAAGAAAATCTTTGGCAGGTGCACTATTTGCAGCTTCACTTTTGCAACTCCTATTCCTACCTACTATGCAGCTATAATTTGTCTGTAAGGTTTGGTTCCGTATGCCTCTGGTGTTAATGGCTTCCTGAAGCTAGGCTAAGCTTCAGCTGCAAAGTACCTTGTACCTAAACCAAGCCTTGTCTCTGTCCTTATACTGGCTGATTTCGAGTCCGTTGCAAACGTTGCTCCTTCACAGAACAACTAATTCCTTCCGACATTTTTCAGAAAAACTAGACTCCTTCAATATTTTTTTGTTTCCTTGCTACATATCCTGGATCTTCGGGTATAGGAAAATGTAGGTTCGATTACGCATAGTCAATACTACGCAAGTAAGGATATCTTATTGCCGAGGGTGTTAGGTATGCACAAGGCTATTTGAAGGTCTCCAGCCAAGCTGGTCTTTGGCACGGTTCACGGCTCCAGCCCTTTTTGTATCCCAAACCATAGCAAGGCTTCCTATTTGCATTTGAATGTTGTACTATTGACGGGCAACAATAACCAACTATAAAGTCAGGCCTTAGCTATATACCTCTCAACCGCAGCAGGAACGAATTCAACCCGTCTTTGCCTTGTCGTGATATTGTGGTACATAATGGGTTGTCAAAAAAGTCTTGAGGTTTTTTATTGAATTTTTTTTTATTGAAATTGAAATAAAATTTTGATGACTCATGCCCAGCTCTTGACCGATGCTACGGCTGCTACTATGCCGGTATCTTTCGACCAATTCAGCGATTTTATCGCAATTTTCGACGACAGGCCACCAGTCGGCAACTTCGGGAAGGGCTCAGAAGGAGATTTTTGGCTACCGTAAGAAGATCGGCTGGAAATTTTAAGTAATCTGTCAGTCGTTTCGGAAAAATTTTTGTTATGAACCATGAAAATAAAGTTCAAGGAAATACGCGTTTAAAGTTTAGTAGCCAAATATACACATATAACCGAAACTATTTCTGGTATTACCTTCAAGTTTTTGGTGAATATTCTCAAAACTATGTGTACATTGGAGTTATGTATATGTAAAATTTGATTTTCGAAATTTACAAGCGGTTATATAACCCCCAAAATTTAAGCTTGTTGCAGTGTTTTAATCACACATATGCCATTACACATACAGACACACACCTAAAGTAAAACTTTTTAATCATTCATGTCGACAAACAATCAATTGCTTGGTAAATATTGCGCTCATTTGCTTTAATATTGCATGCTTATCACATGTTTACATAAGAAGAACAAATAAAAAGCAAAACAAGCAAATTTGTATACTTATACATATATGTATGTATGTCTGTTTGTATGGGTGAGCAAAATCCAAAGTTTGACGAGAGAAGAAAATAAATTTTAAAGCTGCGCGTAAATGCTTCGTCATGCATATAAAACGCGAGATTGATTACGCTTTAAGCTATAACAACAACAGAAACAACAACAACAAGTTTTACGAAAACCAAAGCTATACAGTGCCATGCAAGCAAACATTTCTTGCCCCACATGGAGTTTCATTTTTGGTGCAACGTTAAGCTGCTACAAGTAATGTGACTGCTTTCTAATTGCTTCACCACGCTCCAACCACCAGCACAACAGGTCGTGGCAGCCAGCAGGCGGCTCAAAACTTTTGCCGAATTTCGAAATCTGCACACAGGCGGAATAATTTCCAAAACCTGTTATAGAGATTTAAAAGCTTTGTGCTTGAAAAGTAAGCGCGCAGCAATTGTCTGGGTGTGTGTGTGTGTGGCACGGCGCAAACTGTCACTGCGACTCACCCGCAAGTTGGCGCTATATCAACTTAAGGCGCTTTGAAGATTCACATTTTATTTACATTAAATTTCACACAGCAGCTCGAACTTCATAATTTCTCGCATTTGCACCAGTCGCCCCACTCAGTCCACCGAGTGTGCCTGCCCCCCGCGGTGGAGCCACACGTAACAAATTTTCAGCATGAATACATTAGCTGGCAAAGCGCCTCGGGCGCATACATGCACAAGTGTATGCGAGTTTCCGCTTCCGGTGTACACGAGTGCACTGGGGGATGGGAAACGGCGGTGGTAGGGGTTATGTGAATTTCTCGTATTTACTCACATTTCCAACGTTGTGCAATGTTGCGCATAAAATTCATTTTCCAGCGCTGCCAACCGCGCCCTCTCGCCACCGACTAACGAGTGCTTCGTTTCTTTTAAAGCTCATTGAAGATTATTCAAATTTAATTTGCATGAAAGCTGCGCAGCAATGGCTGCCGTCGAAGCAACTAAATAAAATGAACTGAGCGAAGATGCTGGTGTAACTACCTGAAACCTCCATAGGAGTGTATGCATTTGTTTGTGTGTCAACGCAGAAATTGCACTGTGGCTGCGGTGGCACGCGCATGTTGCACGTTGTCAGACCAAAAAAAAAAACACGTAGAAAAATAAATGGAATGAGTAGCATTTTTTCTTTCACTTACTTCATCATCCACACACACACACACTCACATATCATCATACATTAGAATCCCGTTGGAGCGCGTCGCTTTTTGTTGCATGAGTTGTAGTTGAAAGGTTTCATGCGTTGCAAATTGGGTCTCTTGCTGCCGCTGCCCTGTCACAGCCACCGCAGTCGTCTCATGTAGACTCCATATTTTTGGCTGACAACGTGACACATCACTGAATTTTGATGAGTAAAGTTCAGCGCCGTTTCAGGTTGCAAGCATACAGGTTAGCAGGTTTCTACTCCATTTTTTGGCGCTTCTTATTTCGTGTATGTGTGTTTTTTGATTTTTGTGGCGCATTCTCATACATATTTGCGGTGCATTAAAAATTGGTGGCAGGATTTTATGCGTGATAAGCATACCTTTTTGGTACGTCAGGAAGTACAGTGGGTTAGAAAGGTAAAAAACAGGTTTAGGAAAATATTAAATAATTTAAATTTTTTTACAGTATTTTGAGTATTTGTACCTAAGTAAAAAATTTTGTATTTTTGGTATTTTAAAACGACTATGTTTGATTAAAAGGATGTGATATTGTCTTGTGATATTGCAATATGAGAAAAGTTGTATCATACTATGTCCCGATATACATATGCAGAATTTTACTAGATCTTTACTTTCAAAGTATACTTGAAGTGAATTATGTCACATGAAATTAACTAATGAATGATTGCAGCACATCATATAATATATAACATATCGCATCACAAGTGATTATTATCCTAATATTGTAAATAAAAATTAAAATATATTTTTTCCCTGAAAAATAAATCAATAACGCATCTAATAAAATTAAAGGCAATGAATCGTTGCATGCGACATCATGTATAAAAGAATAACTAATTCTTTTTTCTTAAAACGAAAATGTCGCTGTTGTTTGCTGCAAAATTAAAGGGGTTAGTAAATTTTTACCTTATTTATCAAATGGTATGACATCACGTGATACTAGGTCACATCACATCGCATTTTAAAATATCACATTTAACTAATTTTAATTAAAAATTGCATAAAAATGTATTCTATGTATTGAAAATTATTAATGGAAGCAAATAGTTTTATAATTGCATCAATTGTTGCATATGACATCATATTAAGTTGTCTTTTACTTAATAATTGTTTCTGTAAAATTGAAGTTTTTTAGCAAATTTTTGACCTTATTTATCAAATTGAGATATCACATGATATTATGTGACATCACATCGTATTCTACAGTAGCACATTTAACTAATTTTATGTTGAAAATGATTAGTGAAATGTGAATAAAAAATACTTTTTGCTAATTATTCCAAATATGTTCTGAAAACATATGAAGACATATTTGTACTTTAGAAAATACATTACATATATAGTATTCCACGATATCACGTCATAAAGTAATACCAACTCATTTATAGTGAGATCACATCAGCTTGCCATTTTTTTCTGGGCAAAATTATGGAAAAGGCTTCTAAATATGATATTGTGGTACATATTATGCACTTATACATATTCATATAACATCACATATTAACACTTCATGTCGTCACGTGATTCACATGATTCAATGAAATTTCGATTACCATTTAGGTTAGGTTAGGTTATGTTAGTCTGGTAGGCAAATTAGCCACACATAGACCAGTTTTGGTCCTTTGCGATGCCAGTTGGAGTTCAGTTGCTAGGAGTATCCTTCTTTTAGGATACCTGACACGAATTTCAACAGACTATGTGGCCTCAGTATCGATACCTCTATATTAGTATATTTCATAGCTTTATTCAAAACAATTAAATCATATGGCAGAGCATCACATCATAAAACTCTACATACAAAATCATTGATTAAACTGAACTATCGCATAGCATAGCCTCAATTTTATTTTTGTCGCAAATGTATAGAATGAACTGCGTATGATTTTTACACACTTAAAAATAAGAATTGCTTTACTGTATCTTCCTGTTCCACGTAATGTTTTTCTTTCACCTTCTTTCTGCTTAGCGAATTTAAAGCGAACTTCACGTCGTTTTCACATCATAACCGTTATACACGTTAGCATTGTTTACTACTCTTAACTAAATTGTGTATGACTTCATATATGCATATGAACCATATATACTCCATATATACTCCTTTATACACCATATATACTCCTATGCATATATTTGACTGTGAGCATGATTTGGCTTATCGTGATTGCGACATTTTACGGTTGTTATTATTATTGTTGTATGTATTAAGCGTTGACTGCGCAAAATTTCGCTCATCAAATCACGGTTATGTGGGAGTGAATACACCGCAGATTTTATATATGTACATAAAATTGTAATACATAAGTACTTTGTATCTGTATGTGTATAACTTGAGCCACAGGGAAGAGTATCTTTCGCGATAATGAACCAATACACACAATGTAGGAAATATCTAGATTGAATAAAAATTCTTATATGCATATATTTATTTATATATATGTGGATGTATAAATATATTACATATCATATTCAAATACACTTACCTTTTAGGCGGTTATATTTGTAATGTCCTTATCAATAAGTAGAGGTGAAATCGGGAAAATTCAAATTAATACCAAAAATGAGCTATATAGTCCACAATTTTCGAATTTTACAAAGTTTTGTTTAGAAAGAGCCTAGAAAATTCCAATTTCACTAAAGGACCAAAATATCAGTTTTCGATTTCGGAATCATCGATCAAGGAATTAAGAAGTAAAGACAGTTTTAAATAGTTAGCATAAAATTTTCAGCTAAAACCATCAAACTACTGACCTTATACCCTGAACAGAGTATATTAAATTTGCCACGATGTTTGTGAGACTCAAATAGAAACTTCGGAGATCTCATAAAGTGCGAATGAACGCGCGAAGGGCCATGTCCGTTTGTATAGACGAGAAATGTTTTGAGATATCGACTTGTAATTTTTCACACATTCTCTCTTCAGCAAGAGTCAGCTCATTGGTCGAAAGCGCTGATATCGGACAACTATAACATATAGCTGCCATACAAACTGGCCGATCAAACTCAAGCCCTTGTATGGGAAACTTTTTTATTTAACAAGATATTGTCACGAAATTTGGCATAGACTATTACCTCAGGTATTGCAACAATCTTCGAAGAAATTATTCAGATCGGACGACTATAGCAAATATATAGCTGCTATATAAACTGACCTAAGAAACACAAGATATTGATCTTTTATAAATGCATCTGTGAAGCATATTATAGCTTAGGTGCAATCGAAGTTAAAATTTTTTTTTTGTCTTGTTATCATTATCACAGTTATAAATTTGTAGGGTGTAGATGAATGCAATGCTATGAAATCCTTTCTTTCATTAACGCTCTACGTTATCCTTTAACTTCTCTCCTCCATTCCTTGATCACCTAACTTGTTGTAAGCGCAGCAATCACTTCACGCTTCCTTCCTCCTTCTTTGCTTATCATTACACCAATAGCAATATCGCACACTAACTAGGAACACTCTCTTTCATTTTATTTCCCCAACCCTTTACTTCTCTCTCATGCTTCAAATGACTTTGCCTTTGCTTTCATTCGCCCCCCCCGTTCATTCGGCGGATGTCAATTGCGATTCAGCGGGTTGGCGGTTTAAGGAAATGCTACAGCAATGTCGCGCACAACTATCAGCATTTCCGCTGCTCAGCTGATTTCTCTTTGTTTTGTGAATTATTTTCTCGCCTGCTTATTGTTCGCGTCAGAAGATTTGTCACTTCCGCACTTCAAACGCAACGTTTTTGTTTTTGCGCGACTTTTATTGTTGTAATGCGCTGTAATATAAGGCAACATCATGTAGTTGTTGTTGCTAAAGCGGCGTTGGAAGTTTTTGTGGCATGAAACAAAATAAAAAATTATGCTTTTCAGAGCGCGCGCAAAAATTTATGGCACTTTTTTCTTTTGCTTCTCCTCCGCTTGTTTTGTATTGGCAGTTTTTGTTGCTTTGTTGTGTTTTTTGTTGTTGTTTTTGTAATTGCCGAGAATTGTCATCTTAAACAAGCGGAAAATAGAAAATTTCCGTTGCATTGTATTGCCATTTCCTTAGCAATACTTACAGTTATCGCGCGGATTTTGTTTTCTTGCATGAAAGGCATAAAAATGTCGAAAGAATGAAGAGAGCATAAAGCAAGAAACTGTTTTCTGAGAATGTGCTGGCATTTTAAGCTTTAACAGCCGTATCATAATAATAATAAGGAATGTGGAGTTATTGTTTGGTTTGCATTGTTGTTTGCGTGCGTTATGTATTTGTACACTGCTGATGTGGGTGACTCTGGGTTTAATTTGTGGCAAGTTGCGTATACGCCGTGGTGTAGTAATATAATTTCTGCAATGTAAAGCGCGCTTGGGTTGGAACTGCGGAGTGGGTATTAGCAAATATGTTTGTAATATGGAGTAAGAAGAGAAATAAATATTGGATTATTCCATATATAATAGTATACATTGTTATATTCATATTATACGCTAACAAAAGTATAGGTATTAACTTTGTATGAAATTTCTGGCTGTATAAACACGAACTAGTCCCTCAGATTTTGAGATATCGATCTGACATTTTGTATATGTTCTTTCCTCTCTCAGAAGTTACTTATTATCCGAACCAGCCGATTTCAGACTATGATATCATATAGCTGTTAAACAAACTGATCGATCCAAATGTAATGTGTGTATGGAAAACTTTTTTATTTGAAGAGATATTTTTACGTAACTTGCTGTAGATTCGTATCTCATTCTACTCTACAATCTCCGCTCAAATGGTTCAGATCGGACAACTATAGCATATAGCTGCCATACAAGTAGAACCATCAAAATAAATATCTTACACGGCAAACTTTTTATTTGACAAGTAATAGTCATGAAATTTTACACGAATCCTTTCCTCAAGCAACTCCATAATCTCCGAATAAATTATTCAGGTCGAATCACTGTAGCATATACATACATACATAAAACCGAACCATAAAAATAAAGTGCTGAATGGAAAACTTTTTTATTTAACGAGATGTCAGATCAGGAAGTTTGTCTTAAATTATACAAGTATTATTAGTTATCCCTATAATTTTCGAACAAATCTTAAATTGGATCACTATAGCATATAGCTGCAACTTTCCGAATTTTATATGTTTTTTGGTTAAATTAAGCTTAAAATCTCACCTCTCCAACTCTATATGGTAGATCACAAAGTGATTGGTAGCACTGAAGATATATGACTGCAACGACATCAATTGACAAAGTACGAAAATACTTTTTTGACTACCCAATATTTTTATTAAGAACAGATTTTTTAAACAACATTTATATCTGAGCATAGATTTTATATTTAAAAGCTTTAGTTAGTATTCCCAATTAAACTCTCCCAGTTCTATAGCTGACTTCCTCGTAGTTACTTTTTCAAATGTAGCTTGCGTTGTACTTTTCGCTTGACTCACCGAAACCTTTAATATAAGGCTCCCCAATTTTAGTAGATGGTTTTTAGGCAAATCAGAGTCCTTAGGTGCTAAGCATTCACTTCTTGTATAGCACACAAACTAACCTGACTACATCAGTTTCATAAAATTTGTGTTACTATAGGGCTAAAAAAATATATATCACATATTCGTTGGAGCTATTATAATATGTGACGATTATATATAATGATTCCAACCATAAGAAATATAGAAAAATATAATATTATCCATTAATGCACTTAAATACAACATGTTTTACTTACATTCATTGATACTCGCTCGTATTTTCTTGCTACGAGCAGCAAAACGCACCCTTAGACATCGCTCTGGGCGTAAATAAAGTGAAAGATTGTACAAATTTACTCCACATACTAAGCGAAATGTGAATATTGTAAAGTGCAAATATATATTTCAGCGCTGCTGCGGTAATTTGAAGCTTTGAAATGCTACAACATTTTTGAAATTCACACAAAAATTGCCTGTGGCGTAAATGATGTGGGATCAGGCAGCACACAAACCACGCATGAACACATATATTCACACATACATACTTACACACATGTGTAAAGCGAAAGTTGTCTGAAAAACGCCAGCAGCAATGAATGAAATATATAATATCTAAATTGACAGCGGTAATATAAGACGGCGTGCTAAGTAGACGCCGCTGAGCAAATTTATGTTACTCATACGCCGTGTGCGCTCCAACATGCAGAGAGTGCGCGGAGTATGTGTAAAGGGAAATTCAAGAACAGCAGACATATATTCGGGTGATGATGAAGTGGTTAGCAAAAAAAAATAGAAGTTAATAAGAAGTGGAGGCAAAGTAAAGACAGAAAATGAAAAATAAAGAATTTTCGTAAAATAGAATAAAAGCCAAATCAAGCGAATTGAATAACTCGGCGGGTTGCTACTTGCATTAAGCACGTAGAACTTTACAGAGTTTCATATCAGCAGTGGTAAAACAGATAAATGCGCGCTGTCACAGCTTTTATTTCGGTCTTCGAATTAATATATGTGTGTGCATGAAGGTAGATAAAGGTGCGGAGAAAGTCGTGGATCTTCAGTTTGTCTATTTGTTTACGCTGGGAAAGGCAGAGTGTGAAGAAAATATATATTTGTGTTATGTATGTTTGTATGTCGTTAGCGTAGTTGTATATGATAATTGTGCTGGCGGGCATGTGAATGCTTTTGTATTATGTGTAGGTGAATATATCAAATATATGAAATTTTTTCCTGTTTCTTGGTCTGTATGAGTGTATATTGATATATGTATATATTTATAACCTCATATTCCTTTTATTAGTATGCGCGAACATAATATTTCATGCACGCCTGCCATTGCTGATTTGACAGATAAGCATATTTGGTGTCACATCAATTTATGGCAAAATAAATTGAAGTGAGACATATAGCCACACACATATATCAAATTGTATATAAATAGATATATAATATTGCGTGCGCAAAAATTGTTTGCCAAACAATTGTTGATTGACTCGTATGTCAGTTCGGGCGGAAGGGAAATTATATATAAAACAAAAGAAAAGTCTCGAAAATAGTTTGGCTGCGAGAGCTGACAAGGAAATACTGTTAAATACTTACATATATGCATATAAAATATATATTTATTTATGCTCATACATACATACATACAGATATTTCTAGAAAATGTAGACGAAAAGAAAGCGACGTTTAAAAATCTGAATTGTGTGCATAACTAAAGAGCACCGTGGCAGCGTTAACAATAACAAAAACAATTGTTAAAACAATAAAAACATCTTCAAGAACAACAGCAGTTACTTTTAGAATAAGGGTTACAAACATTTTCGCCGCTGCCAATTTAAGTGTGTATATTTAATTTCCTAGCGCCTACTGCACAGCTGTCGCCTGTAGCTTTGAAATTTAAGATTTGGTAACAAAAATCACCGGAAAATAGTAAAAATTTAAGAGAGATTATGTTATTGTTCATAAAGTATATATTGTTTGAAACAGGAGGTGTAGGAAACTCTTTGCTCTCAACAAGGTCCTCCTTTTAGTGGATCCGATCTGTCCGATCGAGACTCACGCAGTAAGATTGTATATCTTACCAGCTGCCAGCTGCAGCAGCTATAATTGAAGACGATATTTGAAGATAATGAGAATCGTCTCAAAAGTCCCTCCATGAAAGCACCACCGCTTGCCAGATCGTGACAAAAACTCCTTACATATTATACCTTTAGCTATCCACATCAACTAACGAAAGCGCTTTCGCGGATAGCTGATATCCAACTATAGCCGTTTTTTTTGTGATCACAAAGCGTTGCATATAACATAACTTTACCCAGGCTAACCTAACCTAACCTATGGAAGCTCTTGAGAAGAAATTCTGAGGTAATCATAGACAGTGTAAATTACTGCCACAAAAAGTCCGTAAAGACTTATAAGAAAGCTTTTAGAGAGTGTATTTTCTAAAATATATAAAATATACCTAAGTCTCCGGTTGATCTCAGTGACTACCAAACATGTCAAAAATATAAGAGTTTCTAAGTCCCCGCTTCAATTGTTAAATATTCGCGCATTTAACTCGGTTCACATTTTCTTAAGCGGTCGCAAATGCCTCCTGAGAGTCTCAGTTATGGTTATGGATTAGTGGCATAGAAATCTTATACATATTAGCATATTTTCGGACCTTGAAAGTAAGGACAAAGAGGCTTCAATTAGGACGATATCTCTTTTAACTTTGAAGAACACTGCGCTGGTGACAGTTCTCGTTTGAGTAAAATCCTGGCTTGTGTCATAGGAACTATAGTATATCTGCTAAAACTTTTTACTTGTAACAAATATAGTTTATTTGAAATCTGAAGCTTAAATTAATCAGAAATATTTTGAAAAGAAATTTTTCTTCCCTTCTCCCTTCTTCTTTACTGGCGTTGAAACCGCTTATGCGGTTGAGATTCTCATCCGAGGCTGTTTAAACTTTTTCATTGCGGCGTTTTTTACGTGACGATTCCCAACCCCAGCGCACAATCCTGTGGGGAGGATTTTTTGCCTTCACACTTTAGCTCGCCTTCAAAGAAATGTTCTTAAGCTACCCAGAGGATACTATACATAACCCCATCCTCCAAACATACCCTACGCTCCTTATTTTATGAGAAATTTCAAGATATGTAGATTTTAGTCTTGGGTTGAAAATTATCTTACATAACGAATTTTAACACACTTCTTTATTGTCGCCTTCAAAATTTTTAAAAAATATAACGACATTTAATTTATCTAAATTTTAAATTTTGCCAGAAAGTACCACCCTGTCCTTGAAACCCTGTCTTCCATTATACACATATTTCCTAGCAGACTTTTTCCTTATATTTAGCATAACTAATAAAAACAATTTCGTGTAATTTTATGATTTCCTGCACGCTCCCAGTCACAGTCTGTGCAAACAAGACTCAAGCAACGAAAAACAAAAAAAAAAACAAAATGCGTCGAAGAAATTTTCATAGAATAAAAATTCATAAAATTTTTCATAGCCAATTGAAATTCATAAGCAGTGCGGAAATTGCGCTTATTGCTTTTTTAATGATTTTCCGAAGGCAAAATGGCGCTGCAGATGCACACATAAAGAAAAAGTGGGATAGAGAGTCAGAGAGAGAGAGAAAGGATCAAAAAATAAAACAAACAAATATTAAAAGAAGGTGATTTGAGAAGAAAATTGAGAATATGCTATAAAACAGAGAAATAAAAATAAAATTAGCAATAAAATGGCGGAAGATAGAATATTGGTAGATGTGAAAAGGAAAATTGAAAAAGTCTATGAATTTAAAGCTAATTTTATATAATTTCATAGCAGTAAAAATTTTTTTAGTTGTTCAAATAGACTTTGAGTTAACGGATGAGCCATTTTGTGGTAATCATACCCAATACCACTATCCAAACTGGCTTTTTCTTTTATGCAACACCACTTCGTTAATGAAATTGGAATATTATTGAGAATTCGGGCTCATAAAACGTATATTGCATAAATCAAGCCTTTCCATAGGCAATAGAAAAGAGGAAGCTAATAATAAATATAATGCAAAAATCGCTTAGAAGTGCTTCGGGACTTTCAAAGTTTGAGTTTGACTTCTCTTTTTACTTTCTCCAAGTCATTGTGATACCTTGTCAGTACTTCAGCTATTAGTACTATTCTGAATAGTTAGTTTATCTATTCAATCACTTTATAAATCAAATTTAAATTTGTTTGATGATTTATTTGTATAATTTCTTAATAAATTTTTAATTAGTTCGAAAAATTAATTATGAATCCAAACGCGTTACATTTAGCACTTATACATATATATATGCATACTAAAATTTTCTCATAATTATGAAATTAAAATTTCAAAATCAGCTAAGAAACGCCTGTTTTCTGATTACATTAAAATTCCAAACATGCTCTCGCACAGCAGCAGTGGCGACACCAGCTGTGGCACTGACTCGCTTTACAGATCGCATTTTAAGCATTTCGCTCATGCATCAAGTTAAATGAGTTAATGAACTTTATGATAAACCAATTTTATGAGACTTCGCCTATGTCTCCGCTTTTCTGCTTTCAAAGCTTTTAGTTATTTACTAGAGTGTGCGCACAAACACACGCACAAGAGCGTAGGTTTTAGCACCGCCAAAGGGTGCTTGAGAAAAACTTTGCAATAAAGCAAAGGAAGTGGATGCCAGTTAGATTAAAGTGCATATAGGTATATGTGACTATATAGTACTACATATTTCATACACTAATTTCATGCAGCCACACTTACATACATATACTTATCTATACAAACATACTTATATGTATATGCAAAACTGTTTTTAACAAGTGCCAAACTTTTTACCACCAAAATCTTTGCATGCGCACATACGCACGCATAAGTCTTGCAGTCTGCTACCAATTCCTTCATCCACAATTTAGCTTCGTATGTATGTGTGCGCTCGTTCCACATTAATATGCACATAAATTAGCTGGTACCCAAAATTACACTCGTCCTTTGGTACTTAAAAGGGTAACTTTGTCATGTTCGACAGCGTCTTTTATTAGCTAACTCCTTATTGTTGTTGTACAAGTAGTTTCACTTGTTTGCAACGGGTAGCTGTGTGTACCGAGGTACATGTGGGAAGTATGTAAGTGAAAAAGGTTGTCTCCATGCAAAGTTTTCGTCACTGACAACAAGTTGTTGAACTACTACTCACTTCTAGGCCCCTGGCTGTAGGCTCAGCCCTTGTAGACAAGTTTCAGCGCTTGACTTGCTTTGCTCGCTTTGGACATGCTAGTTTGTCAAGCTTCATTTATTGTTGTACAACAAACCATTTTGTGTTTAACTTTTTGGTACTTCAAACACATGTGTGCACAAACACATACACAAAGCCACACGTACTTGCTAAACTACTGTTATTTACATATATATTAGTATTTTCTACAGTATTTACATGTTTGTCTGGCTAGGCCCGTACGTGTGTGTCTGTGGATAATACTTTTTCTTTCATCTTTCTCGGTAAACATCAATAAATGACAAGCAAAATGCGTTCTTTTTTTCGTTTTGCGGCAACATCTTGGGAAATTTAAGGGAAATTTATTGGTGATGGAGGTTATAATATTTACTAACTGTTTTAACAGCAGTACAGTTAGAGTAATATTCTTACTTACTTGAATAATGAAGAAAAAAAGTCAGATGCACTGGTGTTTGAGAAAGAACGGTAATTTGATAATTGAAGGGGTTTGAAAGAAATGTTTGACATGAATGACACGAAAAATATCGAATGGCATCGGAATTTAGGTACTCTGCTGTGCTCTAAAAATTCATACTATTTCTCAAATTTCGAAAGGTTTCGTTATGTGAGGTTGGAACTACCTATTTCATATTTTTTAAGGGAGTCACCTCACCTTGAACTAATAGAATATACCAAAATGGAATAATAAGGGCCATTTCAAACGAATGGGACTAAAATCCACTTACTTTATTATGTGCTCTTCCAACAACTCTGTGCTTATAATGAAGCTTAATTTCTACAAAAATACATCGCCAAAGAACCTTCAAGAGATAGTTGTGATTCTTTTTCTATATACAATCTTGCATTCGTATAGAAAATCTTCACCTTTATTTCTATCTCTTCACCGCTTTTATAATACTTATTGACAGTGACCGCTTAGCACTCCTACTAGAGTTCTTATGCCATTCCCTTTGAATTTTACTAATCGGCATATGCGGCCCATATTCCATTCATGTCCCATAAGCTTGTTGTTGTTGAGCAAGTTACAAATTCAATCCAACGATATTTTTGTCTATTAAATGTCTACAAATGGCCAGCGACATATAAATTCCCTCTTTGTAAGAGTCTAATTGTAGGGTGGTGCCTGCTCCAAGTAGTTTATCTAGTTACCAGAAATAAGTCCTGGAACCCATTGCAGGGAATATTGAGTAATTTTATGCTTTGTCTTAGGTTTTTAGAACCATCCTTGTTGGAATAAGGTGACTTTAAATACTCGATATGTAAATTAATCTCTAAGTCAATCGTATCCGATCGTAAACACATGCTTTTACCTCCCAATATTTCTTCGATGACGAGTCTTTTAATAGCTGCGAAAAGGTATTTGTTTTTTGCGACATTAGCACATATACAAAAAACCTGTAGTTTTAGAACTTGTCTAATGACAAGGGAACTCCCAAGAGTTGGATGTTGCCTTAAGATCTACAGAGTTTTTTATGAATTGGAAGTTGTTGTTGTTGTTTGAATGTGGTCAAGAATATACCTATATTTTCGGTTGGAAGGCTTTGATTTATCCATAACATATATTTGTACAGTTCAATCAACTCTTCATTGTAGTGTGAGTACCGTATAATGTATTATTTAAGTTTAAAAATTTGGAATTTTAGTAGCTAATAAATCGACAAATTGGTTGAAAGGTTTATTGAATTCGTGAGAGATTAAAATTATTATTTATATATAGGAAGCTACTTAATTTTGTAAAATTCTAATCTTCATTTTAAATTTTTGTATATCCTGCTGTGTTTTAGTACTACAGTCTGACAATGATTTTATGCTGTGGAAGATATTCAAGTGGATAAGTTATAAAAAAATTGAAATTTTAAGACATGTTCTAGGGTGCCATTAGGTTTAGTTAGGTTAGGTTAACAGGCTGATTTGATGGTCACGAAAACTTTCACTTGGATAGCTAGAGACGCTTTTTCGTTTTGATACCCAGAACACCTGGGCATGAATCAAGCACACCATCGCATATGGGCAAAACACCTAGAACTTGCCACGGTCAGTTAGGACGCCTACCCGCCTCGAGCCAGAAGGCTTTCACAACTCCACAAGTGTTGGGTGCTGATCAATGCTCGCGCGTAGGCCATAGATCCAGCGACCGATTGCACAAAGGCAGGTAAATCCCTGCTCATTCCGATCCTGTTCGAATTATATGTGTATGTGAAACAAAAGTTGATTAAGAGCAGAACGAACCAACCTAGGGTATCATCGATCAAATAAAAATATTTAATTATACTAGTTTATACAATTAAATTTGATGTTGGGTCAACCATATTTTATGAGCCTAATATTAGTTGAACTATCTGATACTGCTTGTATAGAGTCATGGTTAATTCAATATTTAGAGTGAGGACCCAGATTTTCATTACCAAAAAATCAGTAAACTACAAGTAAACTTGTATACTCAGAACGTAATAGATTGTTTGCCACATACTTTATACAGGCTACCATGCAACATTCCCTAAAATATTATAAATTCTGTGAAGGTGGATGAAAAAGCATATGCTTTATTTCAGAAAACTTTTACTGCATCGACTTTAGTAAAAAATTAGATCTGATAGATGGCGCTGAGATATTAGATTGTTAGAATCTAAGAATTATTTATTGTTTTTCTTCGGAACACCGAGAAGGTATATTACTATTAATATTGATATTTATTTGTAGACCGAGCTTCCAATAAATTTTCAAAAATTTTAGTACAATATTTTTTGCGCTGTGTAGTATTCCATACTTTTTTATATACATACCTTACATACATTCGTGCATGTTAATATGTAAGTTTTGAAAGTAAAAGTGCCCACTTCTAAATTTTGCCAAAGTTCGAACAAAAGTTCAATGCATCGTTGTTGTATTATATTTATTGGGAAAGTATATCAATATATTGCACGAATTGATGATCCAACATTGTTGTTGTCATGCTTGTTGCTAATTTTATTGCTTCCCTTGTGGGCCATCACAGTGTCTGCTCGGCGTAGTCGACCGAAAGGGGCAGCCAGCGGACTAACTTTTTCTGCTCTTGAATATTCATTGACTGCTTTCGGCCAATACATATTTATTTATTTATTTGTATTATTTACACGTTGCTTTCGAAATAAGCGCTCAAGTATGCTTGTATTTGACAAGTAAATTGGCAACATTTGTTAGCTGCAATGGACCTAAATAAATATAAATATTGGCAGACGGCAGCCAGCAAAATGTGACTGGCAACATGCCCGAGGGGAGAGATTAAGCCGACTGATGGCACGCGAAAAGGGGTAACTTTGCGCTGGAAGTTGGCGAATGGAAAAAGGGGCCGGGTGCAATGGGCGAGTGTCATTTGGATTTGAGTTAGGGCATCTGAAAGGGGTGTGAAACGAAAGGGCGAGTGTCATTTCGATTTGGCTGCGAAAGTCCATCGAAATGAAGGTACTAAGCGATAAATTTGGGTGTGGAATAGAAGTACCTAGTATAAACTTTCATTGTATAATGGTGTATATATATATGTTTGTATGGGAACTCTATCATGCTGAAGTGTTCAGAAGAGTTGTTGTTGCCGTCACATATGATTTATTGACGTTAATTCGTGCGGCAATTTCACAAGTTCTTCAACTGCAGCAAAGTTGCAAGAACAGTGACTATCAAACTCGTGCATGTCCCAACTTAATCGTTATACGTAGCTACATATGTAGTCCTCGGTTCACGTGCACCTGAAGTAGTGAAGTACTTACAGCTACTTAGTTGCGAAATTAGATCACATCAATGTCGCAGCTGAAAAGCTTTTCAAGAAACTTCACAAGACGCCAACTCAACAGCGACGAAGAGGATATTAAACGGATGCCGGGGCAGAAGCCTATAAATGTGACAGGCACAAGTTGTGAAGGAAATGGCGGATGGAAAGTATAGCGGAGAGTGCGTGTTTATGCCACAGGCACATTGGGTAAGAGTCAAAAGTTGCTACATTGCCGTGAGTTCAATTGCAACAATAATAACATCAACAACAACAATATTAAGAACAACAACAATGATTTTAAAGCCGCAGGACGTTGCTGATGACGCAACTGCCGAGCCGAGCAGCGGCGCAATGAGCAGGTAGAATAAGTTGCACGCTCACTTGTAGCGGAAAACTTTGGAAACTTTTAGCAACATTGCGGCAATAAACGGAAACGACTTGCAACTGCCACTGCAACTGCAGCTGTAAGCCAAAGTAATAGTCGGCAAGGTGCAGTGATGCAAACGACTCTTGTCGGAGAGTTGCGAATTCGTTAAATAAAATGGCTGTTAAGTCGGAAGGAGGTTAAAAACTTCCTGACAGCAAAACAGCAAAGCTGAGAAATATGTTGCGCCGCATCGCAAACTAAGTAATGCACGAAACGCATTTGGAAAGTGATATAAGTGTTGCTTAGCAAAAGCTTTGCTGTGCAAATAAACGCCGCAGATGTGCTTGCAACAATGAGTGCAGCTTTTTGGGATTTGACATTAATGCATGCAGGAAGACATTAAGAAATAAAAGGTAATAAAATGGATACGAAATGCTGGAGAATTTACCTGCAACTGAAATTACATAAGTAAGGAAATAAGTAAGGATTTCATATGAAATGCATTTAAATGTGGAGGACAAATTTTGAAGAAGGAGTTGGAAGGGGATAAATTAATTGCAAAGTGAGATGTAATGCCATTGGGGCAACATATTGGACATACTAATAGTAGAAATGAGTGGAATGGAAAATAACGATTTTGTTGGAAGATTATAGCGTTACCTTGGGCAATAATCTTTGCCAAACCTTTTGAAGATATCTTTTCAATGAAAAAAGTCTTCCGTACAAATACTTGAACTTGATGGTTCAGTTTGTATGGCCGCAGTGGCGTAGCTACAACTTCGGGCGCCCGGGGCCAAGGATGTTCTGCCGCCCCTCTTTATCTACCTACCTACAAGTTTCATGAGGTGGTTCGAGCAAAAGGGAATTTTTACAAAATATCTTCTGAAGTTCCGAAATTCTCACAATACGGGTTTTGAGGAAAATGATAGTAAATTAGAAGACATCTTAATAAAAGCCATAGAAAAAACCCATTTTCGCTCTATATCTTGTACACTTTTGACACAATTTGCAGGAATTTTGGCCCGAATTGGCAGCAGCGAAGATCGTTTTGCCGCCCCCAAGACGTTGCGCCCGGGGCGACGGCCTCCTTCGCCTCCCTAGCTACGCCACTGTATGGCAGCTATTTGCTATAGTTGTCTGATCTAAACAATTTCTGCAGATATTGTAGCTTTGTTGTGTGCAATAATTTATGCCACATTTCGTGAAGATATCTTTACAAATTAAATAGTTTTCCATACAAGAGCTTTATTTTCATCGGTCAGTCTGTATGGCAGCTATGTGTTATAGTTGTTCGATCTGAAAAATTTCTTTGGAGATTATAACAAGTTTTTGGATAATAATCTCTGCAAAATTTCGTGAAGATATCTTGTCAAAATAAAAAGTTTTCCATGTAAGGACCTGAATTTCATCGGCCAGTTTTTATAACAGCTATGTGCTATGGTTGTCTAATGTCGTTTAATGTAAATTTTTTATGAGATTGTAGTTATGCACTGAGTAATAATTTCGGAGAAATTTTATGAAGGTACCTTTGCCAATTTTTAAAGTTCTCCATAGGAGGACTTGAGCTGGATCGGTTAGTTTTTAGTTGGTATGGCCACATGTGCTATAGTCATCGGAATTTCCGACTAATAAACAGATAAATACTGACAGACAATACAAATAAAAATTTGCTAAGCAGGATAACAACGGAAAGGATTCTCCGATTGATATCAGCATGATTTTAGACTATTTCCACTATTATATTTTATAGCAGAACTACTTCGAGATAATGAACGTCTCATTGGCATTTTACCGAATTTCCGAAACTGTGATGTTTATTTAAACTAACCAAATCAGCAAAAGCAAAATATCACGGTTTGCATTCTGTCAGCTCAGCGTTCGACGATGTGCATACACAAATTGAACTCAACAAAATTTCATTAACGTTAATATAATTTCTCTGCAGCAAATAAAAAAATAACATTTTTACAAAATAAGTGAATACACTGAACTTAAAATCAAAGAACGAATACAAAACAATATGAACTGCAAGCGCCAGCCGTGCGCAAAGTGAAAAGAAGCTGCAAAGTGACAGCGCAAACAGCGGGAAGTCATTAAATTACCTGCGACGGCAATGGACTTTGATAACAGAAAGTTGGACGTCGCTGGCTGGAGTTCGAAAATAACAGCGAGACTAAACAAAAAGCAGTGGAAAGGAGCGAAAAAAATAAAGCAATAGAAGACAGCAGGAAAAGTGCAAAGAAATTGTTGCAACAAGCTGAGCAACCTTAGAAAGTATTTCTGGAGAAAACATTATTGTTCAAGAAAAAGAAAAAGTAAAACTGAAAATAAATGAAAAAAATACCTAAAAACAATTTGCGCCAAGGAGAGTAGCTGAAAGGTAATAAACAAAAATAAAAAAATTAGAAGAAATTGAAGTAAAAGGCCAACTGGGCAATGAGAAGGTTAGTTCAGGTGAGAAAAGGTGGATAGAAGACTGCCGTAAAGTAGCATCAACAAAAAATAAAAATAAAATAAATAGAAAAACACATAAAACTGCAGCAACAAAGTTTATTTGAAGAAAAAAATTAACAAAAATAAATATTTGGTGCACCTTGCCACGTCTGCTCAACTCTGCTGTGTTCGGGTTCAAGCTGCGCGTTCTGTTTTGGTAGCACACCTTCTTGGTTTATATACATATTATGTGTGCAAAGGTGTAAGTTCATTTATAGCATGAATATCTGCAAGAGAGTTTTTGCAACAAAAAAACTCACTACAATTTTATTGTTTATTTCCGACTGCATTTGCCTCTTTCCAGTTTACTACTTAAAAATAATTTTATTTATTTATTTTCACTACCATTTTAAAGTGTTGCCACTGCTGCCACACGCGCGTTAATTTGAGTCGGTATTTGTTGTTATTGCTTCCGTTGTGGACTGTAAGAAAATTACGCTTGCCGTTGATAGCTTAAGCAGTGTTAATGCCGACGCCATGCAACGACGAGGGAATAATGGCAACATTATATACATACATAATAGTAATTTATATACATATGCCATATACTATGGTAATCCTATTATAAAGTATCCTTTTGTTGCTTTTCTCAATCGTGATAAATGAAAAACAAAATTTCTAGGATTTTCAAAATAAAATAAAAAAAGTTAACTTCTGCTGAAGCTATAGGAAATTTCCATTCAATAACTTAATTTTAATCGATCGGTCTGTATGGAAGCTTTATGATAGAGAGGTCCGATATTGAAAATATTTATGGAGATTATAGCGCTGTTTTCACAAAAATGTGCTTCGAATTTGTTGAAAATATATTTTCAATTAAAAAAGTTTTGCTTACAGGAACTTTATTTTCATAGGTTAGTTTTTATGGCAGCTATGTGATATAATGATTCGATTTGAACAATTTCTATGAAGATTATACAAATGTCTTACGCAATAAGTTGTGCCAAATTTCTTGAAGTTATCTCGTCAAAAGGAAAAGCTTTTCATACAAGAACTTGATTCTGATCGTTCAATTTGTATGGCAGCTATATGCCATAGTGGTCCGATATCGCCAGTTCCGACATATAAGCAGCTTCTCGAGAAGGAAATCGCGTGCACAAACTTTCAAATTGATAACTCAAAAACTGAGATTATTTCGCTTGTATGTATACTGAACAGATCGACGGTCATGGCTAAATCGTCTCAGCTCGTCATGCTGATTACTTATATATATGTATTTTATATGGTCTCCGATGTTTCCATCGTGATTTTTCTAAGCAAAAAAAAAAATTAAAACTTTTTCGGCTCACCCTAATATATACCTACATACAATAAAACCGATAACTAGCTGTCGAACACAGCTGCAGATTTCAGCAACTCCGACATTTTCGCGTCTTTCTTTTATCTTCATTCCTTTGCAGCAGCCATAAGATGTTGCTAACTTGTTGTTGTTATTATTATAATTGTTGTTGTCTGTGCTATTGTTCGCACTGTTGTAATTGTTGTGTCGCATTAATTAAATTAGTTTAAGTGCAAAGCGCGAAAAGTTGACGCTGTCAAATGCGACAACGAAAAGCCGTTGCAATGCACAAATAACAACAACAGAAACAGCTGTTGTTAACACTGCAAGCACAGCTTGAGAAATGTACAACAGCAAGAACATGAATGTATAATGCTCATCGCACAGTCGCTGCCATTGCGCTTTGTCTGCCGCACGCCTCGGCGGGGTAATTATAAATCATTGCAAATACTTTTAAAGTAATTGATTTACTTTTATATTTTTCGCGAATGCGCTTGCCATTTGTCGAACAATGAAATCGCTGTTCGCTGTCGTCGCTGCCATTTGTTTGGCGCTGTTCCACGTTCCAGCGAAGATTATTAATTGCTTTGTGAAGTTCGTTAAATGTTTGTCTTTACTTGTCTATATATATATGTATGTGTGTGTGTAGGTGTCTATTATTCGCCATTAAAGTGCATTAGTTAAGCTAATTTAATTTACTAATTTTCAATAAGCGCTAATTAGCGACTTCAGTGCATTATTTTGTATTTAGGGTAGTGGCTTACAGTGCGTATGAGTAACTAATGCGAGTGAGGATGTTTTTATTTAATTTTATTTATTCTAGTAAATATCGGTTGAGAATCAATTTAATGTTAATGTTAAATGTTCTTAGTTCATAAAATCGTGTATAATATGTCTCAAGTATTATTTTTCGAAGGCAAAACTTGTATTCTTAATGTTCTCCACTTGTTGGAGGATTTCGTGCCTGCACAAGTGTAATTTATTGCAGTTAATGTATATTCTTGTTCTTCGAAATGATTTAGAAATGATACTTAAACGCGTTTTAGGCAACAAACAAACTCTTTCATATGAACTGCTGTAGCCTTATAGAAGGCTTAAAATCTTTTTTATGACAGTCTGCAACCCACACATTTTCTTGCACAGTGCTTCAATTCTTTATATTTACATAAAACAAAAGAAAGTGTTGTTACATGTTCTGACCTACCAATATATAAGTTACTTAAATAACTTATTATGTGTTATAAAACGAAGATCATTATTTTAGTGAATGAAGTATTATTATGTGACGTGGCCATCGATTTTTTTTTGTGAAGTTTTCTGCAAAAAATTTTATGTTAAGAGTGAGTTATTGAGTAATAAATAAAAAAACTATTAACCTTTAAAAAAATTTTCTTATATAAAAAGTTAAATATTTCATTGTTACAAACATACACTATTAATAAAGAAATTCTGAAATTTTTGGGAAAAAAATATTTTAAACACGACCGCTGCGACGCCATTTCCGGTGACCCTTCGGAAAAACGATGCGCCCGCATGGCCAGGCTAACTTCTTACAGGATTACCTAAAGTGAAAAAATAGATGTTTTATTTAAAACATTAACTTAGAGCTTGAACGAAGAAAAAAAATGAAAATTGGTAAACACTTTTACAGAAAAAATTAAAATTTCAGCGGAAATTTCGCGAAATTTTTTTCAAATAGTTTTAATCGAAAAAATAAAATCTTTCATCCAAGCCTTTAAGTAAAATTTCATGAAGTTTGGTTGAGTAGTTCTTGCGAAATCTTGCCAATCGGCTTCAAAAACACACTTTCGAGAATAATGTATTTAAATACGGCACACTTAGCCCAGCTAGCCTCGAGCGCATAAGTGTTCAAGACTGTATCTCTGAAATTATTATTTGGATCAAACTGAACACATGAGGACAATGTTCTAGAGATGTTGGAAAATTTAATAAGATAATAACAAAATTAGATTTTTTAAAACCAGTAAACCCATGTAACCCCTTAAAGTATTCAGACCATCCACCTTGATAGACTGAAAGTTGTGGAATGCACTGCGAGCTGTGGTCTACGGTGCGATCGCCTGCATCACAACACTTTATTTAACTCAGCTGAATCCAATATGCTTAGTAAAGCTTCTGGTTTAAAAGTTATGATCTGTTGTCTTGCCGGACTCATTTGACCGATAGCCTGATTACTTCTTTTTTGGTTTGCGAGGCAATCAAGGAGTATATGCTCTGGTGTCTTTAATTTTTGGTCACAAAAACGACACAGATCGGTGGAACTGTAACTCAATATAGCAATTTAGCTTACAGTTTACCTGTTTAAAACTCCAACAGCTACCTTACTTTAATCCTGAATAGAGGGATTTTGTATCGAAATGTTCCAGAAATATCTTCATCTGTTGAAGCCCGGGCATTTATTGCCAGTGGCGATTTCTGCAGACCCTTTCATTTTTCCAAAGCCTCTCTCCTAATATGCGGAGATCGAGTGCGAAGAACGGTTCCGGTACTGTTTACTGACTGCCGCAGCTTCTTTCGCCAAAAGATCGGCAAGCTCAGTTCCATTGATGCAGTACCATTGTTGATTTCAACAATTCAATGAACGATTTTACATGAAAAGTCGCTTGGCTATGACAATGACAATAACACCTTCACCGTCATAGTCTTTCTCTAGCACAATCGCTGCACATCTGCTAAGAGCATTCACTTCAGCTTGAAAAAAGATTGAAAGCCTGCCCATGAGCACTACAAGTTTAATACGTGGTCCCACTAACCCAGCCCTAACTCTATCTGCTGTTTTCAGCCATCTGTATACCATTACATGGTGCTCCTCCGATGGTACTCCTCGAGGTTGGAATTCTTTGAATTCTTTTTCAAAATATATGCTGTTTGTAATGTCGACTGGGAAAGAGTGCCATTGGTAGGCTTTTCTCAACCATCGTACTTAAAGTAAATGAAATATGGTTGTTACTGACTTTTTTGTAATTGAAAAAAGCTTATTGCAAAAAGGAAGCTATGTGAACGGTAACAGTTTATTTCAAAAATAGTTTTCGATGTTGGTTTCCGAAAGTTTTCTTCTGCAACTAGGAATTATTCAGCAAGCAAGAACAGATAGTACTTTTGACGATTTCAACCTATATTTGCTGCAGAAGTTCAGATAGTAGAGTTCCTCTCAAGTTCAAGGTAATATTGGATAGTCGAAAAAGTCTTTTCGTACTTCTAATCAAACTTCAAATTATTTTTTTTTATATTTATAATGAACTTTAATGAACCAAAACATTAGTGTAAATCGAAATTTTGAAATTTTCAGAACGATAGCGAGCGAACCATTGTACGGCTATACGAACCGATACAGCATCGTCTCCGTAAACTTTACTAAATTCATTGGTGGCTTGCGTGCCATTTTTTATATAAAAATTTCTAAATATAGCGAATTTCTTCATTATCTTCACCATTTTTGAACGACTGAACGATCGATCAAAAGTATCAAAATAAACCGGAAGTTTTCCTCCTTCGAGAGAATTTAAATGTCGTTGAAAGCTCTTGACTCACAACTCCTCTGTAACCATTAAAAATTATGATCGCCGTTTGCTTGAAGCAAAAACTCTTACTCTAACTAGCTTATCCGGAATGTGAAAGGTTCAACTCAAAAATTCTTGAAAATTCCATTAAAATTTTTGCGCCAAACATTATTCATTTCATTGACAACACCAAATGTCTTCAATGGCTTTCAACTATGCAACAAAACTACTAAAATCTAAAACAAAAAATATACAAAAATAACTGTAAAATGTGCAACTTGCAACTTGGCAAAACTGAACTCACAAAACTTTTGCGGCACTTATTTGGAAGTCATTGTGCTGCCATATTTTATTACTTTGGACAACAATAATCCCACTTCCAAGCGATTTATACACCTTCGCAGACCAACTTGCAACACGAGTAAAATATAGTTATTTTGCGATGAAAATAAAATTTTTTGTTGCGCTGCCGCCGCAGTGAAGGGCTACACTTCATACCTGCAGTCTCAGCTTTCTTCAACTGTGTCGTACCTGCGGCTCGCTGCGACCTTATAGCCACCTTTCACCGCCGCGGCGGCTTTATTTTCTCCGCGTTTCTTTTACTTGCTTGGTTTTTGCTTTTTTTCTGAACAGTGTCGTTCTGCTTGAGTGCTCAACCGGTTGCCAACAATGGTCGTTATGGCCACTAAATCTAAAAACTTGCCAATATTACTGGAAATAAATCAAAAATTCTAACGGCAGCCAAAATGCATGCATAACTCTGCCAGCGCGCGTAGGTGCATACAGCCATTGTTGCAAGTAGCTGTGTGCCACAAAAACATTGCCGCAGCTCTGGCTGCTGCCACCGCTCGCTCTTTTTATGCACATTTGCCTACTTTCTCCGCTCATCTCAACTATGTTCTGGTTGTTGTTACAGTGCTATTGTTGTAGGCCAGCAGCAGCTTGCCACTCGGCGGAATGGCTGGCTGTACGACTGGGTTATGAAATATGTTGACAACTTAAGAAGGCGCAAAATGTGCCACACATGCACAGCCGCACACATGCAAACTCGGGTTTGTGAGAATAAGTAGAATAGAAAGAAGAAGAATGAGCAGGAGATGAAACAAATAAGTCCAGCTATGTCGTGCCACAATATGACCATGTTGCAACAGACGCTTCCAATATTTAAAAATGTTTTGTTGCTAAAGTTTTACCCACCGCCAACCTACAGCCACTTCTGTTGCGGCACCTGCGCGCGTCGACTGTGTGACCCCTCCTCTGCGTTGTGTCTCTGTCACTGCCACAAAAGATGGCATAAAGTTTAATCGAATTGCAGCAACAAACAGCGTCAAGAACTTCAGTCGTTATGACTTTCAAAACTGCTACACAAGTTATTGTTGTTGCCGTTGTTGTTGTGTTGGCGTTGTGCAACAAAAGCGCATGGAAAGTTTGCAGCAGCGAAAAAATAATAATTTTAGAATGTGTCTACGCAGCACTCCGCCACCGCGCAGCCCACCTTCCAATGCGAAACTTTTGTCAACACAATAACAAGAACAACAGCAGCGGCACTGCAATGTCAACACACCGCCGTCTCCACTGTGGCTTCAACAGTTTAGGATTAAATGCCGCCAGCAAAGGTGCTTTTTATGGCCAATGAATTTTCATGTGGCAGGTAGTTGTGCTGCTAAGTGGCGCAGAGTCGCCACAAGCGCCAACAAGTGCATTGCCATTGAATGTGCAGCTGCACTTAAATAATAAATTTTCACTAAAAAATATTTTAACTTTTACGGCTTAGAGCTTGTTTTTATTGCTTTATTGACGTTGAGCGTTAAATAACTTTGGCATTCGCCAATGCTTTACTGCTTTGTGCTCTTCTTCTTCTCATTTCTTGCGCTGCATACCATTTTAATGTCACTCATACGCCGAGTTGTCCACTCATAAGTGACATAATTTTTTTATACTTTTTATTGGCAATTTTACATGCATTAAAGTTTTTTTTTATTTTACTGCCCACTTTGCTACTAAAACTAATTTTACATCTAGAATCGTTTATTGTTATTGCAAGCATAAAGGAAGCTTCTAAAACATATATGCAAGGGCGTAAATTTTCAAAGCATATTACTGAGAAAAGATTTGAGAATTAGTATTATAAGATTTAGTGGAAAACTTCAAGAAATATTTGAATAATAAAAATTAAAAATAAAAAAAAAGATATTGCATTTGGTAACCATTTGTCGGTTATTACTTCTTAATTCGAAACTTCGTTGAATGATAAACTGTTGATAGGTGTATATACATATGTAATGGGCCATATAAATATCTGTTTTAATTTGTACAAATTTTGAGTCGATAATTTATTTAGACCTGTAGGAATAATATTATAGCAAATATTCCTCAAAGTGAAAACTTCAGCGGCTTCTCTTCTTTCACTTCTTTAATTCTCCAAAAATAGAGTACTACTTTTAAGTGGATCTGAAATTACTACTCATTGGGCCAAATAGTCATATATTCTTCAACTGTTAAGCAGCTCTTCATTACTTTTCAAAGTTAGAAAATACGAAAATTCTAAACGAAACGAAATCCGTATTATATATTACCATGTACATGGCTGAAGGACAGTTGCTGACTTAAAATGTATGCCACAACATTTACCAAGCGACAATGATAATGGGTTATATTTACACACAAATTGATATACATACAAAGAGGAAGTAACTGAGGTTAAAATTATATTTTTAATCAGTCGAGCAAGATAATGAAGGTAAAGTCAAAAAAGGATAGAATAAATAATTCTGTTTTAGTGCTAGGAATCGCATTTCACAACCTCTCAGATTTGTTAGCTATAATGCTCTGCATGATACCACTTTCTTTTAAAGGACAACTTTTGATATTACCATTGTTTGGCTCGAAGATGTCATCTAAATTTGACTTCCAGGAAAGAAACCCGCAATTCCACAAAAACTTTTTTCTCTAGCACTTTCTAACTTTATCAATATCAATGTTTAATGAGAGGTCTTTAACAGCTTCTTCACCTCTATTAGGCTCATCTGTAACTCTATCGAAATGTAAGATCCTTGCCCAAATAGCCAGTACTTAGTACGAAATAAGTCAACTTCATGCTTTATCTATTTTTTCCTTAAAATTTTCCAACCAAAACGAAGTTGGAGATCCTTCACATTAACTTTTCGATATTTACAGCGTCTACCAATATGGATGACGTGATTTTGACAGCTTGTGGCGGCTATGTTTGTTTGAGGGTTTGTTACAAATTTTGTTAATGTGTTTAGAAAAGTTTGCCATATCATCATGTCACGTTTCACTTTGCTACATCACTTGGAAAATGGCCACGATTGTTACGCAAATCCACGTCCAATATATTGAAAAATCGCTCATCAAAAAAGATAAGGCTCATTTCTGGTTTAATGGAAAGGAAATGCTGTCCCCCAGACTTCAATGAAATTGACGTGGACGACCTCCACTTCAAACAAGACGATGCATTGTCTCTTGTTTCAGGCCAAACATGAACACATTTCCATCACAAACAATATTATATTCTAAGTTTCCTGAATAGATTTTTAATAAATTATTTTATCCACAAATTTAAATAAATTTCTAAGTAATTTAAATTTTTTAAATGAAATATTAACCTAAGTACAGTAATTGTGTGTATAATCAACTAGTGCTATATATATTTAAAATTGCCACCAGCCATGCAAGTATATCGACTTCCTACATTTTATATGTGTGTACGTATTTAATGACTGCTATCTAGATTTAACTCTTCAGATAACAACACCTCAGGTGTGCTGCGAACTCTTTGAATCAGTGGCATACTATTCATTGAAACTATTTTAATTACATTTTCGCTGATAAAATTCGAATGTTTTATTATTTATACTTCACTGATGGCACAGCTGAGATAAAATAAAATTGAGAGGTAGGGGATGCTGTTGTCTACTAATTCAATATACATGCTCACCTACATATATTACATTGTAGAGAGTGAAAAACATGAATATCTCTCATACACTCATATCACACTCATACATAGGCCTTTTTAAATAGGTATATCGTTGCTTATAAATAGTAAAGAGCGCTAGGCAAACATACATACGTACTTGTACAACCTAATATTCACCCTTTCTTAATATGTATAAGTATTTTTTCTAAATATATGTATGTATATAATTCATCATCTTAAAGCTTTTGATGTTATTCTTGTATTTTGTGGTCCCACATGTTGCCGCAGCAATTTGTCTAATACAATTAAGATCATTACTCAAAATCAAAATCAAACACAGCTGAGGCAGTCATTCATATATTCAGTCATTCGTTCATTCAGCCATTCATTATTGGCCAAAAACATTTGTCGTCATCACTTGCAGGCGTCATATGCATAAATACATACATATATACATATATATTAAATATTTTGTGTTTCATGTTTCTTGTTTCCATCAAAACAGCCACTGCTGTGTGGTACTTTTCCTCACTCCCTTAGCCTCGAAATTATGATTTCGTTGGCTGGGCATTATTAATTACGGTTGACATATGTATATACTGATGCCTGAAAGCTAAATGAAAATTTGAATTACAGCTGGCAAATTCAAATATCCATGTGGGAAAATCACAAAAAATTTTGTAATTTACTAGGTCATCAAGCTTCTCTCTTATGCAATTATTCGACACAACCAAATAATATTCGTGTGGTTAGATATTTTTTCATTAGGAATATTCTAAATGGTATCTGATATTAGTAGCGCTCGTAAAATTTTAGTTTCGAATCACTTTATATTTTTAAGTTAAATAAAATTTAAACTTAAGCATGAAACTTTTCGAAATTTTATTTTAAGCTTAATAACAAAATCTTCCTTCCAAATTTATTTAAAAAAAGTGAACTTTCAACATGATTTCGCTGAAATTTCGATTATGCATGATCGATTAATTTTTCTAGATCAGAAAATGACATTTATCCAATCCGCCAAATTTAGCAAAGTTATATACCCTAACTCTCTTGTCCTTATTATTATCGAACCTACCTTTTATAGTGTTATTCGTACTTTAGAATTATGACTGTTAAATATTTATTATTACTCAAAACTGTTTGTCATATTTCTATAACATGAAGAGGTATTCAAGTGATAGGCGTAAAATGATTATTGAAAGAGAATTTGTGTAACTGATTCCACTAAATTTAGGTTTCTGACTACGATAAGTAACATTTACTGTCTTCTGTCAGTTCCCGTCTAGGTAGAAGTTGCCAACCATTGGCTCGAGCTTTTAGAGAAAAAAAAAAAACAACACGGCTTTGTTTAGAAATGGAATATGAAGCACCGAAATTCTTTAATTGTTTGAATCTCATATGCCCAAAAATCTTTAAAACTACTATCTGAGTTTCAGAGCTTAATTTTCAAGATTTTAGGATCATATTACTATTTTTCATCGAAAGATATTTTAAATAGTAAATTTCTTAGGGCTGTTTTTGTGTAGGTTTTCGTTTAATACATATTAATTTTTTATGTAATTTATATTATACATGTATTTAAACTCCTGAGATCCTATGTAGTATATATATAAAAGATTAGCATGGCAAATAGAGTCAATTTAACCATGTCCGTCAATCTGTCTGTATATTCTCGAACACCTCCCTCAATTTTTGAGCTATCAATCTGAAATTTTTCATTTTCTCTTTAAAGAAATTAATTTTGTCAGAACCGCCGATATCGGACCATTATAGCATATAGCTGCCGTACAATGGCAAATGGAATGATCAAAGTCAAATCCTTCTACGGAAAACTCATTTATTTATAAGGAAATCTTCATGAAATTTGGGATATACTTGTATTGTTGTTTCAAGTGAAGCCTACAATATTCGAACATATTGTTCAGATCGGAGCACTGTAGCATATAGCCAAATCATACAGAGTGATCGACTACAATCAAGAAAAGGACCTTCTTATACCGTTTTATTCTATATGAAATACACTTCAACAAGTCAACTTTTTTCTTGCTTTTATTGATTTATGCATTATGCAGAACATTAATATGTATGAGCTTACTAATAAATATTCATGTTTGCCACGAAACTAAGGTTCAAGTACTCCCATATGTGTGCTAGTATATGCTCTTATACGATTTCGCATACACACACACAGATAGACATTAGTGTCGACACCATTTGTTTCCCGAAAATATATATGTCAAAATATTTCTAAGCCAGTAAAATTATTTATATGATTTCTAGGTGCTTATGTGCTAACAAGCCAACAAGTATGTCGACCTAACGGTATTATTTATGTTAGAGCAAACATTGCCATACAAACACACACCATACATAACTCTATTTGCCAGCTTAATTTAATCAAATTTTTCGTCAACGCTCGCAATAAATAAATTTCCACACACACACACATGGATACATACATGCACATGTATTCATCTGCAAGCAAACAACCTAACAAGCGAAGAAACAAATTAATACATTTGGTGTGAGGTTGTGCACTCGTAAAAGCAGAAAGGTGTAAATGTCATGTTATGCTCGTGTGCGGCAACACCTACACATACCTAACTAATACGTGTATAATATTATTCATAATCAATCATTGCTTTTGGCAAATTTTGTTATAATTTCTTTGGGTGGCTTTACGCTTGCAGCAAACACACACACACTTATATAAATATGCATGTAAAGCCACATTTGCTTGTTTTCTGCTATCTCATTCCCGCCCTTCGACTTTTTGTTGCTGTCACTTTGGCAATAATTAATACGCCGCAATTTGCATACATAAGATTACTTGCTTCGGTATTCATTACATGCGCTGTTGCCAGTGTGGCAAATACATTTCCGGCAAGCTTTTAGCCGCTCGCTGTGGTTGCTTGTGTGTGCGTGTGTCTAAGCAAAAAGTTGCTAACGTTGACTCATAAAACATTTGTTGCCTAAATTATTGCCGCAGAGATTTGTCGGGATATTTGGAGCTTTTTATGTGCTTTGCTTGCAGTTTATGGCGCCCTTGTGATTGTGTGTGTACGCAAGTGTGTATTGCACTTAAGTTGTTGTTGCTGTATGATTTTGTAGTTAATTGCTGTTGCTGTTTGTTTTTGTAGTTAATTGTTGTTGCTGTATGTTTTTGCTTTGTCATAATTACTTCGAACGTAAAATCCGAAATTTGCTCACATGTTCGCCAGGGCGTATGAGTGATGTTTGCAGAAGTAATTAAAAGCTTTGCCTGCAAGTGACACTTTTTGTGCTGAAAAGTAATGCAAGGATTGTTATCAAGCAAAAATAATTGTAGCTGTATTTATGATATGAAAAGAGTTTTCAGTTTAATAATTTATAATTTTTTCACTAATGTCTTATCCAGTATATTTTATATTATTTTTTTGTTTTGGTTCAAAATTTGGATAAACAAGGTCAATAACATGCCAGTAAAATTTATATAATATTACCAATAGGTTACAATTTCATCGAGCCGTCCAAATTTCTTGCTCTTGGACACCAATATGTGGTTTTCCGCTCATAGCAATTTCTTTTCATTAAGTTTCACCAAGCCACTTATGAAATATATTATTATAATGATTTATAGCTATAGATAATGAAGCTAAAATACTCTAGTTGAAAATTTTGATTTTACCACTCTCTTAAAAGTCTTAAATACCTAGCTGACTATTTCAAATACATATACTGATTTACCCCAATCACTTGGAAAAGAGCTGAAATTTTAATAAAATTGAAAAAAATCATCAGGTGAATATTTTCTTGAGTAATCTTTCATATTTAGTTAGTTGTGTGTGCTAAATATGAGCATGCCATATCTTCTGATAATTGACCTCTGCACTTGCTGAAACTTGTCCACTTCACTAACCAGTTTTCTAATAGACTAAACTGAACCTAATTTAGCATATAAGTTAACACTTTGCCTTAACATACATCGTAGTGAGACCTCCTTTGTCAACAAAAACTATTCTTAAGGGCAACACAGTTAAGGAAATTGATATATATTTGTGCAAAACCCGATATTTAATATATAAAAAAGTCATATGTCTGACAAACACCATGCTTATTGGGTAAAAGATGGACCTTCTCAGGGTTAAAATGTTTGAAGGGCAGCCATCATTTTCCAATTCCGCTGTATTTGATGCATTTCTGTATTTAAGAGACATGCATTAAAATGGTATTTTATAAGAAGCCATCCTGAGAACATTTTTCAAAACAGAGATGAATCATTAGAAACCTTTTCACTGACTACGTAGGAGTTTATTCAGCTTTCAATGACTTAAGGAATCATTAACACTGACGGTTTATTTTTATTTTTGAGAACTGCAATATAAAATTACCGTTCAATATCAATTTCTTGTTTGAAAAACTTTTTTATTTAACAAGTTATCGTCTCGAAATTTGTTATAAATTATTGCCCCTCAACAGTGCTAAAATTTTCGAATACATTGTTCCAATCGAACTACTATAGCATATATGTAGTTGCCATACAAACTGACCAACCAAAATCGAGATCGCGTATGGGAAACTTTATTATTTGCCAATATATATACAGGAACACTTCCAAGGCAATGCTCGGGTTTTCGAGAAAAAAAAACGGAGCAGTGACTGTAGCATATATCTTTCATACAAACTGAATACTCAAAGTAAAAAAAAAATATATTTATACTATTTAATGATATTTTAGAAATGCATCTGTAAAGGATATTATAGCTTTGATGCTGCCGAAGTTAATGTTCTGTAATGTCTTGTAATATACTAAATTCATATACAATTTGTTTTACTATAACAAAATTATAATTTGTTCTTTTCCTCACTCAAATGTTGCTCATACGCACAGGTGTTCCTTATTTATAATCCAACCCCATCCTTCAAAAACCTTAACCGTACAAAAAAACACACTCAAGTGTTCCTCATACGCATTGGTTTTCCAGACATTTAATCTACCCCCTTTTTTAAAAACCTTAAGTGGTAAAAAAAATTTATTACCATTTTAAAGGCAACGAAATTAATTACACTGCTTGATTAACTCTTAGATGTGCTTAATTTTGTCTTCTGCAATAAAACATTAGTCATAAGATTTAAGAATTAAATTTTTCTAAAACAAATGAATGTTGCTCATACGCCCCGACCACAATACATAGAGAATACTACTTAGGCATCTGAGCGCTTAAGTCAACTGCTGACTTACTGGCGCTCATTTGTTAAAACACAATCACTCTTACTTACACACTCGCATTAATTTACACACACATTCATATCACTGTCTCACATAGCATCAACCTCATTCATCAGCAACGCGCTTAGAAAGCAATTGCACCCATAGTAAGGGATAAGCGTTTAGGCTGCAAAACATATGCTTACGCATAAGTCAAATACCAAATGGATGACAGCACTGAAATGCAAATACACATGCTTCCCAAACTCAGTGGTAGTGGTGTTACAAGCGCAACAACAAAAGCAAGGTGGCTGCGAGAAAACTAAAAAATCGCAAGCAAAATACTTGCCGAAATGTGTGGATGTGTCAGTGTTGGCATTGCGCTAAAGTCAGTGGATTATATTTACAGCACAGCAAACGTGCTAGCAAGCATCAGCGGTGACAGTATTTCCTAGAAGGCAGTCTCTGCGTAGTCAGCACGCTGAAAAATTTAAGGTTACCATTCATTCAAGCGCAAACGCAAAGCAGCTCAAACGATAAAGCAATGCTAAGCGCACGCAAAACATATGAGTGTAAACAGCGCTACATTATTGAGAACACAAACACACACATACAAGCAACACACTTACAAGCTTACATTTGAACAAATGCCGCATCTTGGCTGGTTTGTTTGTGTGTGGCAGCAATGTTGGAGGATTTAAAAACAAGCTCAGACTGATTGATGCCACAAAAGGCACCAGCGCACGTCAGCGCACATCAAAACATATACACCGTATATACATACATACATGTAAGAGTATGCATATGCGTAAGCTCACACATTCGTTAAGCGCTCAGCTGCAATTTCCTTTGGTTGCCACCGCCGCTGTTCCTGTCAGTTGACAGATAAAAGGAATTAGAGCGAAGATGTTGTTTGGCTGTTGCTTAACCTACATCGCTATAAGCATACATATACACATATTCATATGTAGAGGCATCATATATTACCCTCTTACATTAATATAAACATTGTTTGTTGGGAATTTTCGTTGTCAAGAATGCGTGTTTGTGCTTCACACAGATATCGTGGTATGTGTTAGACATAAGTATATGTATGTTTATTGTTGTTCTTGCAACCGTTTAGTGTTTGTTTGTTTACTGAATACAGTGCGTAATCTCCAACTTTTCCTCATAAACTTTGTTCTAAATTTTATTAAGTTGTTGAAAACAAATACTTCTACTTCAAAATTCAATGTTAAAATATTTCGCTGATTTTTTTTTTATGAATTTCACAAGTTGTCTTTCTTTTTTTTTTTGCAAGATAGAAGTACCGAATAGTCGAGCAATATTCATTTCTTGGAAAAAAATACTCTCAATTGCTATTAACTGTCGGATATTGCTAACTATTAACCTTATTTTTTATTGGTACATACATATGTATTTAAAACACCTTAGATTATTATTCTTCCAACTTATATGAGCATTTAATGTACAGCCATTTTCATAATTAAATAGCTTTCCATAAATATCAATAACTCAATTAAAGACACCTAAAAACGTGAATATTCGGTTGGGCACAAATTGCAAGTGCTGGGAAGAATATAAATTCTAATTTCTTTCTATATTGCATTTTGTTATTTTTTTCCATTTGTTATTTCCTATTTGTTGAAATTGTATATTGAGCTATCTCTTGATCGATTCTAGCGGGAATACCAAACTCTGCCTCGGATTCGCTTAGGAAAGCTCCTGCCTTTGACAACTCGTCTGCTTTTTCGTTGCCGAAAATTTTCCTGTGGCCAGATCAAGTCTAGGTGGAGCTTGTCCTCTGGTGAGCTAAGTGCCTTCTTGCAGTTAAGGACTATGCTGGAATTAGACGACAAGGCCAGGAGAGCCGTCTGGCCATTCGTGTATACTGTTTACACTAAGCTGGTTTAGGATATCACTATGTTCATAGTTCTTCTGATTCCAACCACCCAATTCTTTTATTCTTATTGGTGAACATGCTGCTATTTTGTGAATATAGAAGTCTATGGGTAGTTGATGCAGGATCACATTAGGCGCGTCAGTCGGACATGACTTTATTGCACCAGTAATACCTGCACTGCTACTCTTTGTATTCCATTTAATTTCCTGATGTTGTATTGTTTCTTTAGTGCTGGCCACCATACCAGTGCTCATATGTAAGTATGCGTCTAATGACAGCCGTATACATCCACATGATTATACTAGGTTTAAGGTTCCAATACCTGCTTAAAATTGTTAGGACGGTGATACATTTCGAGGTTCCCTTCTCTTTTAAAGAAAACACACAGAAACTTTAATTTTATGGGGAATGTTTATTATCACACGAAAGAACATTTTTGGCATTTCCTTTAATGAAGGTTATTTCGTTCAAATGTTGGCCGTGGCCTCGTCTCAGATGCTTCATTCATTGAGTTTAGTTGTTGATGACTCGTTCGAGCATTTCGACTGGTAACTGCCGAATGACACATGTGATGTTATGCTTGTTACCCCTACAGAAAAAGTAGCAGTGTGATATCAGGTGTCTAATCTATAACACTGACTTTAAAAACTTCAAAAAAAATGCAGTTGAGTTGAAAACCGTAATAAGGGCATAAGCTGCTATGCCCAACTAATTTATTCGTTTTATATGTATGTATTTATAATATTTTTATTCAGAAAATTACTACAACGAATTCTTTTTCTTTCTCGTTTCAGGTAAGTTGACGTGATCAGAATAACAATTGAAAGAAACGACACCGCTTTTATAGAAAGTGTTGCATTTTAAGAGGTGTTTATCGACGAGTTAAGGAAACTCCGTGTTTGTGAGTACTGTATATTGCTAAACACCAAAATGGTCAATAAGCTTGACAGGGTGCACAAATTATAGCTAACTTATTTACAGATCTCTTCCATTTTTCACATTATAAAAGTGACCCATTTCGAGAGAGACTACAAATTTAATGGGAACTTTTTTTTATCATTCGAGGCAAGATTCTTTGGCATTTATGTTTTGAGGATTAGCTCTTTCAAATGTTGGCCGTAGCTACGCCTCAGATGGTCCATCAGTTGAGTTCAATTTTCGATGACTCGTTTGAGTCTTTCGATCTTTTGCTCCAAGGTCTGAATCCAAACGAAATTGTCCATATAAAATTTAAACTTTACATATAACAAGAAAAAGTCTAACAGTGTGATATCTTGGTATCTAAATGACCGGCACAAAACGTGGAATTATTTGCTCAATCCATTGATTGATGCGATGCCGCTTGTTGAAGTCAAATGTCGTCACCGGTTCACAAGCCACACCAATCTGTCCTTTTTTCTGGATGAAATGGTAGCTCTTGAATATCTTCTTGTTTACATACCCATTGAACCAGGAATAAGCCCTACCGCTGAACAAAATTTGGCACGAAAACGTTGCAACTTTGCAAGAGCCAACAGAGCGAAGCGATGTCGCTTAGGAAGTTCAGGCGAATTCAGTTCTTGCACAAGCTGTATTCTGTACGCTTTCAAATTAAGATCTCCACGAACAGCGCCGAATCGACTCTCCGCGATGGTCGTGTACACTCTCAGCTACGGCTGCTATATTTTCTTCATTGTATGCTGGACGTGGTCTATTTCGCCGAATATTGGCCAATACTGAAAGCTGGGTCTTAAGATGGTGTTGCGAATAGTACGCTCAGTAGGCCAATTATGTTATAAAATAATAAATATAATAAATTTGAACGATTTGTAAACGTCGCTTAGGCGTAAGTCTGCCCATGATGAAATTCCAAACAATACTGAACAAAAATAACATAGCAGCTTGATACGACTCTTAAGCAACGTAGTATCTATCGCTAAGGCTTCTTCTAATACTTTTATAGATGAGTGGAGTCATAAAATGGTTTCGGTCATCATAGTGAACCCATTTGTAGGTTCTTTCTAACTTGTGCTTTATTTATTTGTGTGTTAAGGATACGACATCTGTTCGTCCCATAATTTTGAGTAGGCCATATCGTACAAAATTAAATATTTAAATAAAAATTTTAGATATCCTTTCAGTTAAAAATACACCAAAGTAATCAAGTGCCTCTACACAAGTCTAGCGGTAGTCAGTTTTATATTCATAACGTCTTGTAACAAATCCAAAGTTTCTATATATATAAATATTTGCCGTTCGTGTATACTACAATCTTCAAAGCAGCGCTCGTGCCTTCCGAATAGTCAATTAATGGCATAGCCTGCCGTCTTGCTATATTTTTAAGGCTATTAAGAGATTTCCTAGCGATGCAAGTTAATTGAATATTAAAGCCACATTTAAGATGGGCAATTAATTAAAATTCATTAAGGAAGCATGCATGACCAGAGCAGCACACAACAACAACATAAACTGAATTACTGCTTGCCTTCGTGTCTCTTGGCTTCAGGGAGCCTCCTGAAATGTGTATGTACATACATTAGGGTGCTTCAAAAAAAAATTTTGAAATTTTTTTCCAACTCTTACCCGCAACAAAATTATTATTTTCAGAAACTTGTTCTATTCTTTATTGAAAAAATTCCAAATTTCAAATCACTATGTTTAATCGTCTAATTTTGATAATCAATTTTTGTCGAAGAAATTTCTAAAGTTTGAAAAGTGAACTTTCTTTTTGAGAAACGAAAATTAGTTGGTGAAATTTCAGTTTGAATAAAAAAATGACAATTCCTATGTTAAATGTATGGGAACCTACAAAAAACAAAACGGCGACCCTTTAGAGTTAAGCTACAGCGCCTGGCGTGAGGGAGGTTTTTGTGTTTGTCAATCACTAAAATTTGAAGGCGTAAGAGTTGAAAAAAAAATTCAAAAAAATATTTTGAAGCACCCTAATGTATATGCATATATATATTGTAAGTATGTGTTTGTCCACGCATGTGCGTGATTGTTCTTAGGGTCAAGCGAATTTATAATAATATTTTGTTGTAATACGTAGTATAGGACACACATTATCTGCCACATAAAATTTTTGACGCACCGTTAATTTTCGCATTTTGTGACGGCATTTCATTATATACCCTTTTAATGAACTGACAGCGATTGTTTTTGTAAATTTTATTATATTTTTATACAGCCTATAATGCTCTCGCCCACTGCCCTTTCACTTCCGCATAACCTTCGTGACTGATTTGTGTTTATTCTCGCATATTTTCCTACTTTATTCGCTCAACATTTCCCCGCTTCGGCTGTGTGACGCAGAATACGGTAAAAATGAGTTGGCAAAGGTCTACCTGAGCTCGCGTGTTGCATGCTGCACGTGCTCTTTTCGTTGTTTGGCTGCTTGGCGGCACAAAGTTGGCGCTTGTGAGCATTCCTTTTGTTGCTCTGCTTCTTTTCTCCGCATATTTTACGCTTCCTGCTGCCATCATGTATAGTTGTTGTTGTTATTTACCTGCCTGTGCTGTTTGCGCATTTATTTGGCTGCTTTGGTAATAAATTTTAATGCACACCGTGACTCCTATGTGGTCCCGAAAGCAACAACAATCAGAAGAATAACAAAAACAAGAACATCATGGGCACCTTAGTCACACAGTCAGTCAGTCACTGCGTCAGCTAGTGACTTGGTTTTAGCTTGGCAGCATCTCAGCGCTTTTATTTTCTGTGGCGTCACTTTCTGTTTGTTTTTGTTGCTTTTGCGTTGGGTTTCTGTTCGTTCGCTAGCCGCCGCTGCTAAATTTATTATTATTATGTGAATTTTATGCATGAACTTGTGCGCGCATTTAATTAAATTTTATGAGCATTTTTCGGCAAATAAAAGCAAAGGTTTTTATTGTTTGAATTATGAGCGCACGCAGACTCACGAACACACACACACAGCCTAACATTAATGCATATGTGCATGAATTACGTTGCGATGCGCCTCTTTGGCCAGCTCACGCTCTGTTTTGCTCCCAGTGTTCGCTCTCGCATTCACCTGGTTCACCGTGTCGGTAGAAAAACCCGTTAAAAGATTCACAGAACAAAAGCATTAAAAATTTGGCTGAATACATGTTGGCACTCGCGGAAGTGGAAATTTGTTTATTTTGTTTTCATTTCCCTTTGGGGATAATACTTCGTGTTTTTTAGGTCCGGGTCGGCACCTTTTCACACACAATAAAAATAAAAAAATTGAATATTTAAATCCAATTCCAAGAAGACGAGTTTTGCATTTCTTTGTTGGTTTTTTGTTAACGTGCGTTGTCTATTGGAAAGTTTAAAGGACCTTAAATTTAGAATAAAATATGAGTTGAAATATACTATAATTATTTTTATTCTTTTTTTCCAACACTCCGCATAAGTGCTGAAAATTTCGTAATATCTCAAACATGCTCTAACTGCGTGAATGTACCATGTGATGATTTTGGGTTGGAAGAAAGGACCTGGGACAGCCAAAAGAGTTTGCAGATGAGAACCTGCAAGTATTACGCTATCAAGACTCTTTCCAAGTGCTCTCAAAATTTTTGAGATTCACGCAAGAAGCAATTTTAAACCATTTAAAAGCTCACAGATATATTCAAAAGCAAATTAATGGGATGACCTATGAATAGAAGCCTTGCATGCCATAAATATGGTTTGAACAGTCCAAGAAGAAGTTGCTTTTACTGCGAGTTGAGATCAACCTGATTATTTACAATCCAAATCGTAAAAAATAAAATGTAAAATCCAGCTATCCAACCAAATCAACAGCGAAGCCTAATATCTCATTGCTTGGTGGCATTAGAAGGGCTTCTGTATTATGAGCTTCAAAAAACGATTGAAACTACTAATACGATACGCTATCTATGTGTAAATAGAAAAATATTTAAGTGGTTTCTAACGCACCTCAGTCGTTAGGAGGTCGATTATGATACTACCGGGAGTATTTTAATCGATTTTGGAAGCTCATGATACAGAAGCCCATCTGATCTCCTCACTTTGTTGTCGCAACTCTGAACCATCATTACCAAAGTTTTAGCTATGTAACCACCAAGGCACCATAAGGAAACACTCAACCGATGGGTTGCCATGTTTTTTGCATAGAAAATATTCTACAGTCGCTTCTCTTCTACCTCTTAAACGCTTCTACAATAGTCATTGTATGGTGTTTCCAGTCTGTTCTGTCAATTAAGGAGCTATACCAGTGTAACCCAAAAAAATTAGCGATTTTCGTGAATATTTTTAAAAGACAGGACTCAATAGAATGTTTCAAAGTTCTTTGAACATAATAATTTTTTTTACAAAAATATTGGAAAATAACGCAGTTATGTGCTGTTTTCGGAAGTGCCAAAATATATTCGCAACTGCTGATATAATTCCGGCCGAATGATTAGCTGAAACAAAAAAGTCAAAAAATTTATTAAAGTTGAAGATATATTCTATACAATGACCTCCGATTTTCGAAAAATATCAAAAAATTAACAAAATGGCGTAGTTGTGAAAAAATTGTTGTTTTTAGGTTAAAAAATGGTCGTGGTTTTAATGCCAAATTGACAATTTTCAACCAGTTAAAAAGGTCGTAGGTCATTATATAGTAAATATATTCAGGAATACCCAGTTTCAATTTTGTTTTCAATTTGTCGATTAGTCAATTTCTCGTTGAGTTATGACGCCAGAAGTTTCGAAAAATGTCGCTTGCGAGCGGTCGCTCTTTAGATCACTGCCATTAAAAAACTATTCAAGATACACTCTTGCCGATTTTAAAGAATATTTCTGATAATAAAAACTATCGAAAAAGTAAAAAAATCGATTTTTTGAAAGTGTCACACTGGCATAGTCCCTTAACTTTTTAGTACTCACGAATATACGATACTCATTACAAAGACATAAAGAACATACATCCATACAGACCGCAGCTGTATGATATATAGACATGTCAAATTTCTTTAAGATATCTTGCCATATGAAAAAGTTTTCCATGCAGGGACCGGAATCAAGTCCTCGTTTAGTTGTATGAACAGCTCCTTAGGTAGAGAAGAACGTATAAAAATTTCAAATCGATATATTAAAACTGAGGGCCTGATTATTTATGTATACATTTTTTGGGTCTTTATCGTCTCCTTCTGGATGTTGCAACCATGCGGCAAACTTAATATACCTTCCACAAGGTATAAACATTCATTTAAATTATTAATCCAGCCGTGTGATATTGCGAAAACTGAAAAAAGTTTTCCTTTAAATTTCGAAATCAAATTCTTTTAACCCTAAACCGAAATAATTCACACAAATTTCACCAAAATTGCTTTCACATGAAATATGAAACTTTAGAGTAAAACGAATTTAGAAATATTTCCTTCTTTAAAATATTTTAAGTTACAAAACCGCACTTTGTTATTGGACAGAGGCAAGCAATTTACTCTGCTTACCCAAGATTTACATTCCGTAATTGAAAAATGTGTAATAAAATGCTTCACTTCACCACTTCACACACACACACACACAAGTAAAGCACTGCACACATTTATATAAAATAATTCAACTCAAAAATCAGAGACAATTTGGCTACATTGTAATGCCTGAGTTCAGCAATATTTTGTAAAGAGACTGCAAAATATTCTACTTGCAACGATAATCAAAGAGAAGCACATGGCTTCAACTTACATGCCACACCATAAATAGTATGTAAGTGTGCGCTTAGTGTGTGAAAAAAATTGTTGACAATAAATTCAAGCATTTGCCTAAACTGGAGGCCACCTACTATAAATAAAGTGCCAATCGAACGAACAAAAATGTGATTTTGACTTGTGAATTCGGTACGTGTGTGTGCATAAATGGTGCAGCGGTCGAACATGTGCCTTACTGCTAGTGACACAGAGTGTCAATATTGCCTGCCTCGTTGTCCAATTAGACATGGCATACTGGGTGGTGAGCACCTACAAACGTACATAAGTGATTTACTCAGTTTTGTTACCTGACTGACACGAAACGCCTTTCCCGCCCTCTCAGCTCGGTCCGCATATAAATTTTGTGTAGAAAATACATTTACAGCACATTTATTGCCTCGGAAATGGTTTAGTGTGCCATTAGACATACAAACATGCAGTCGTGCACACCCACAGTTGGTGAGTGAATATTTATTAGGTGCCCGAACATGACCAACCCTAACGATTTGTTGTTGATGTGATGTAAAATCTTGTAAACAAAATAAACTAAAATTATTTATTAAAGCAACAACTATGCCACAATGGGGGAAAACAAATTTTTGTAGTGAAAAACACTAAAGCAGTGTTGTTGCTGTTTTTATTGTGTTTGCGCAGGACTACAAGTAATAATAACAATGCTAAAACTATGACAATAGAGCGCACAATAAAAACAATAATATTTTGTGGGTGGTGCAGAGTGGTCAAGCTGTTTGTTGTTCTACCAATATAAGAGAATAGAGGAATTCAAAGCTGTAGTTATTTTATTTAGGATGGAAATTCTAACAGTGGCGCTGAAAAATTTCTATTGATGCAATTTTATATGTACATACATATATTTATATATCAGTTTATAAAATTTGTACAGACCTTAAAATAAAATACATCACTATTGAAGCCAATTGCGTGGATAATGGCTAAGCTATGTTGACCTGATTGTCATTGCTACACTTTGGGGATAACAGTAGATAAATAAATATATTGGTTGAAAAGAGAACTCTGAAATATTCAAATATGTTGGCACTACCAAGGAATTCCATTCAAAATTTAATTATTTAACAAAAAGTTTCACAACATTATGTGATGAATGTGATTGATGGATTTATATTTATTTTAAACCAAAACGTGTTTTTTTTGATTCCATTTTGATCGAATTTCATATGCACATATATATTTGATTTATTTAATTTACCTATACACATACATATTTTTTCGAACGAGCATCATCAATATAAAACCTAAGTATGCTTTGCCATATGTTCTGTTACAAGTTCAGAGCGTCATAAAAATTAAATTATTATACATTTTTTAATAAAGTTAATTCTATTAAATAATGCAAATATTAAATGAGCGATATACATAATTTTATTCGAAATAACCACCTTTTGCTTTTACATAAGCCCCCAAACGGTTCGGCCATTGATGTAGTGTAGCAGTTTCTATTCGTATTGACGACGCTGTTCGAATTAAAGTTTTCTTGAAACTCTCTGAACTCCTGTATGGTATTCGATAGGCCATGCTATTTGATTTTAATCACAAGCGGTAATCCAATGGGGTAAAATTTCAACTTCCAGATGGCCAATCACCTGCCGCACTGAAACCAGGAACATTCCTTTTAAGCCACTGCTGAGTGGTTCTTTCCCGGTGCGCTGGAACAAAATTTTACTGCTCTTTATCGAAAAGAGTATTGTTTAACTACTACGCTTTTAAAATCAACCCGTTGCTGTATATTTTTTCCTAAGTTTTAATCGCTTTTTCACACAAGAGTTCCTATAAAGCCATTGCAACAGTTGTATGTTGAATCCTTGAAATAACACTTTTTGCGTCTTTGGTAGTTTTTGTTGTCTTGCTCATTAAAAATTTCTTCAAAAGTGAAGATTTTTTCATCTGTATAAAAAGTCATAGTCGAGTCGCGTGTCACTGAAGAAATCGCTTTTCTGTATCTGTTTCGCTATAATCGTGTAAGCGGTGGAGTATACAAGATAATATAACTGTTTAGTTTACTTTATACCAAGCGCTTCCTAGAAGACAAGTAGTTGACCGTTGGTAGGCTTCGATGTGTAGATCAACTCGAAAAAGTCTGAACAATGAACTGTTCGATATAACCATTCCCTTGACAGAATCTTTCTGTTTTCTAGGAGTTCTGTGATTTTTTTCTTCGCGAACAGTTTTCTGGCTAAATTGTTGCGCTTAACCGATATTGGCCCGAAGAACTTTGATCCATTACCGGTAATGAAAGTTCATATTGAAAAAATTCTTACAAAAAAATATTTTTCAAGAATAATATCGATAATCGTTCAAAATATTTCCGAGAATTATCACTGAATTGTTTTCTAAATTTGCACAATTTTAAATTAACGGGTCACATGGGTTTACGGGTTTCAAAAAATCGATTTTTTTTATTATCTTATTAAATTTTACAACATCTCTAGAATATTGTCCTCAATTTTCAAATTTATCTGAGTTATAGTGTCGGAGACACAGCCTTGAGAACTTGTGCGCTCGAGCCTTGCTAGGCTAATTGCGCCGTCTTTAAACGCGTTTTTCTTGAAACTGTGTTTTCGAAGTCGGTCGGCAAGATTTTTCGAGAACTACTCACCCGATCTTAATTAAATTTTCACAGGCCTTTGAGATACAATTTTTAAAAACTTGGACGAAGGATTTTTTGAATTACAACTATTTTTAGAAAAAAATGTCTGCCAAAAATCCAATTTTAAGTTTTTTTCCTTCGTCCAAGTTCTGAGATAAGGTTTTAACTAAAACATGTGTTTTTTGACTTTAGATGATTCTGTAAGAATTTATCCTACCAACGCGGGCGTATCTTTTTGCCGAGAGGCTACATGGCTATGCAATGAGCCGAGTTTAAACATTTTTTTTCCAAACTATTTAATATTTTTTTTAAGAAAAAATTATTGAAAAAATACAAATAAAGGAATCCCATGTAACCCTTTAAGAAACTAGATATTGTTACATTATACATTAATATTGAAACAATATTGTTTAAGATTCTTCACTTGCTTAGTAGAAATGAAGGGATTTCACTTCAAATTGGGAATCAATCATTTGATATATTTAATATGTTATTGTAAATCATCTTCAAATAAGGTAATTTTAAGTTAATAGCTGTCAATTTCTTATGTCAGCTAAGAATCTGATTTTATACACTCTTGTTCTCTCCGTTAGGATGACCTTCAGTTTCCTCAACTATTTTTTAGATCGCGAGTGGAAGCTTCTTTGTAACCTCTAGATTCTCACTGAATGCTTTATAATCTTACGATAAATAAGACTTCTACAATCACTCTCTGAAAATTTTGTATGGATCTGAATCTGCAAATTAAGAAAACCCAAATAAATTTAAGCTATGACATTCTTTCTTAGAAAAATGTGCTCTCAACTTCCTTTCAGATCCTAGTGTGTCACTGACCTAGAATAACTCCCAATATATAATAATTATTTATAGTGTTTTATTGTCTTGTAACGAAAACGCGCTACAAATTTTGACAATCTCAGTAATCTGTTTCTAAAACAAAATATTCAGAAATTCCTTTGCTTTTAAACTCAAAAGAGGAACTCCGTAGTGCTGCTATCTAAGGCGCAACTCCACAGCTACTCCCTGCAGTATTAGCTAAAATATATACACTTGTTATTGTTGTTGTTAGTAGCCTTAAAGTTCGCCTGAGGCATGATAATAGCAATGTCCTCTTGCGCCACAAAACTCAATTTATTTATATACTAACTCAACGCAGGCGAAGTCCATGGGCACAAACACGTGCTTCACATGTCACTTTGCAATGCATATGCACCCATACATATGTAGGTATATGTGTGTATGTGTCTTTACACAGCTTAAAGTTTTATAACATATTATGGAGTTGAATTGTTGAACTGCAGTAAAAACGGCAGCCGGAAATGAAGGAATGAATAAGCGAGCACCATATAACTTCGCATGAGCACACACACACATGTGCATATATAAAGTTATATTTGTATATGTATGTACTCCTATGTATACGTATATATATGTATGTATATGTAGATATATAGCCAAGCATATGCACCTGCATGCATTTATATACTCAATTTATTTGTGGCAATTTACTGGCAGGTTACACATACGTTGCTACGTATGTTGTTGCATGCATATTAAGGCAGACGAAGTTAGCTTGCGTCGTCGTTTTTGTTGTTGTGCAAAGTTTTTGTCATAAAATGCAAATGAAACGTGTTCAACTTGCTGGGAATCGCAATAGCATGGACTGCAAGTGGCGCATAGCCATGCCAAATTTAACGCGATAACGGTGCACTGACAAATATGTAGAGTAAATATATATATAAACGTGTGCTCATACATGTAAATTTCTACTTCACGTATTCAAATGTTTTTGGATGTGTGCAGACTGGGTATCCCGTTTGGTTTAATGACTTTTACGTTGACTTGGACACAAATACCTATGCTTACACATACACAAGCACCTTCATATGCATATTTCTCATATGTAGGTATATTTAAGCGTAAAGTCCCCCACAAACATATTTCTAGTTTTATATATGGACCTCACAGGTGCCCATTGCTTTGCTGTTGAAAGTAGTTGCAGCTTAGTTTATGTTAGTCTCGTTGAGCTGCTTTTAAAATGCAGTTTCTGCTGACTAATTTGAACAAATTAGTTCGAATGGCAGTTTGTTGAAATGCAATTTGTAAAGCTAATTTGCTATGGGTTTTTGTTCATTTTTAACACATGCTTATATGTATCTAAACCACTGTGTCAATATTTTATACTTTTGCAGACAAAGAAAGTATTTTTTTCTTTGTGGATGACAAAAGTGGGATTTGTTTTAATAATGATGATTAATTGCAACATGGCAGGACTAGTAAAAAGGAATTCACTATTTTTTCAATGGAGAATTTTATTAATTTTTATCTCGTGTTGTACACTTAAGTGGGATTGCATATCAGCTATGGCCGTTCCCAAGGCAGTCTTAGACTTGAACTTGGATTTTTAACCAGCCAAGGACAACTAACTCCGCACCATTCTTCGAAATTGCTTCAAGAATATTTTTTGCCGCTACAACTACAACAATAACATCAGCTAAGACATAAGCAACTTAAAATTTTCTGCTAAAAAATACTCAAACAATTTTGTGATTGTTTGACACAGTATGCTTTGAGCACAAGTGAAAGATGGACACCAGAAAACTTTATGCTTACGTCTTTTGTTCAAGGAAATCCACCACTGTTTGCAATGCACATGCTTCCATGCATAGGTATAGATGTACATATATGCGTTTATTTTTCCATATTATTTTCACTAACAAATTCACTTGCTATTATTCTATAATATTCGTAAGATAGATGCTACTAGTCGACAACCTTTACACAATATTCGTCATCCTACATCACACAATTATGGTATCTACGATAGCTGCGCTTATAACTAAGAAGACGTGTACTTCAGCGTTGATGAAAAGCCTAATCTTTGTGTATCATATGTGAACTTGACATTTCTTCCCACTACTGTCTGAAAATTTTTCACAAAATAGTGAGTACTGCTTGACACCTGCTCGTTAGATCGACTGGAAGATCGACAGTTTCAGAGGCCTATCTTTCTGCTACTAAGAGGGCTTTACAGGTTAGCTACTGGATGTCATTGAACATACAAATATCTATTCAAAGCTGATAATGTTTCAATATTATTCTATGCTTCAGGTACACGAAAACAATATGAGATGCATTTTAATATAATACTAAGAGAACTATTATATATGCCTCTTTTCACAGTACATTGAAAATATTCGGTTCCTTTTTATATGTGATAAATATGCGCAACGAAATGTTTGTATTCTTATTTGAAATATTTAGATAACCTTCTAAAAACATTCACCACCAAAAATCTTTACTTTTAATTTTCAAACAAATTGTGTTGCTTTGCCACGAAGTGTTATCGAATATAATATAACGGAGGTCTGAGTATTGGTTTAAGGACTTTACATTGTTAATACTCGTACTAGGTTCACAAAAATATACATGAAATCACCATTAGGTCATACTTTCAAATTTTACTAATTTCTTATATACTTAATCTAATTCCAACCAGACGTTGTCAAGATCAACTTCTGCCAATTGCGCCCATAAAAAGTTGCTTACCATCGATCTTTACCGCTCTCCATCGACAGTAACGGTGTCACCAGCTTAATTTTGGAAAGAAGGCCCGATGATTACAATTGACCAAAAACTATTCCAAACTGTTAATTTAAGTGAATGTAATAATTTGTGGATTTTATTCGCACCAGAATCAACAAATTTCTTTATTTATCACACCACTCAGATAAAAGAGAGCTTCTTCGGAGGAGATGATTTTCTTAAAAACAGCGTTATCGTTTTCATGTTGTTCCAAGGCAAAATCAGCAAATTCGCTATGTTTACGGTGATCCAAGGGCTTCAGTTCTTTGGTGAAAACAATTTTATATGGATGCAATTCTAAATCCTTTCTCAAAATCACTCAGGTTGTGGGTTTAGAGGATTCCAATTCTTGAGAACGTCTTGGAGGCGACAAATTGCCTTTCAGCAACACTTGCCTGAAAAGCAGCAGTATTTTCATTATTTTGAGCGGTTCTTTGTCTTATAGGCACTTGAACATTATGTAAAGACAATGTACGATCAAAATTTTCAACAGCTCGAAGAAAGCCGAGCACAGGTGGACGATTATTATGACTATAAACTGGCAAAGCGCACGAAAAGTTGAATTCGCAGAACGATTATTTTGATAATATAATTTAATAATTTGTAAACGTTCTTAGGTATATCTTTCAAAGATGAAATTATAAACATTACCGACGTATTAAAAATGTCCGGAATGACACTTAGAAATCATATCATCCTCATTGGAAAATCCAGTATTATTATAGGAAATGCATATTAATATTTTCAAAGGTTGTACCATATTACCCATATTAGCGCTGAAGATGACGAATGCAGCGTACATTTAAAAGCGGCTGCAGAAAATATAAGAAAGTTCCAAAACATCCTTTAGGATGATTATAAATTTAAACCGAACAAAACTGCGGACACTCTAAATAAAAAGATAACCAAAAATATATAATAATATACTAAGGAATATATTCATCAATATTTAATTACAATATTATCTAAAAGAGGCTGCGAAAAATATATGCAAACGAAAGCCGTGAATAGATTGTTGACAGCTTTTGGCCTTATAATTTCATGACTCAAGTAAAACTATGTGACAAATCGCCAATTTATTGTAAATATTTATTTGTTTTAATAATATTTAAATTTAATACGAATTATTGTTTGAAATAGTAATTGCTTTTACTATAAAATTGTGGTATTCACGTCTGTATTAAGTAGTTATTTTTAGAGTCCGAGCCCGTCGCCGTAAGTTTGGCTACGCACTCTACAGTTTGTTGTACAAATTTAAACATTTAGCCGCAGCGTATGGCTACGAAGAAACCTTTTGCCCTTTTTCTATGGTTATTGTCTGCTTGTCCACATATTTCTATGTTGATTGTAACAAAAATTTCTTTTATAAAAAATGTGAGAATTATTAGTAATATTTATTTAAATAATAATACCTTTTAAAAATAAGTTTCATATTTTGTCTCAAATTTTTTCATAAATCATAAACTTAATTTGTTATAATTTTTCAAATTTTTTTTTATTGAAAAGGCTGAATAAAAGTGTATATCAAATGAATATATGCATGGTAATGCTATTTATACACCACAGTTATTTAGAATAACCCTTAATTTAAGTACAAATTAAATATTAAATAACATGCTAAGTATGAAATAATTTATAATAAATTATTATATTAAAAAACTTTTGTTTTAATTATATTACTAAACGAAGGGTGAGTAAAAAGTGGTACCTTGCAAAAATTTCTTTTTCAATAAACCGTGTCTGCATTTTTCACAATTTTTATTCAACCCCACTCAATTCCCGTTCGTTTGACACCAAAATCATCGAATACGGTTAAGATTTGCCTAAATTGCAAAACAAAAATTATTTCTGGTCATTCTATACCACCCAATTGACGATGTCTGCATTTTTCATAATTTTTTACAATTTTATTCAACCCCACTCAATTTCCCTTCGTTTGACACCAAAATCTTCAAAATTGTTTAAGATTTGCCGAAATTATAAGAAAAATTCACTTCTGGTCACTCTACACTGTTCAATAATTATTTCCATAGATTTCCTCAATTTTATTCAGCTCCACTCAATTTCCTTTCATTTGACACCAAAATCTTCAAAATCGGTTAAGATTTGCTGAAATTATAAGAAAAATTCACTTCTGGTCACTCTATACTGTTCAATAATTATTTTTCACAACTTTTCTCAATTTTATTCAACCCCACTCAATTCTCTTTCATTTGACACCAAAATCATCAAAATCGGCTAAGATTTACGAAAACTGCAAAAAAATCACTTCTGGTCACTCTATGCCATTTAATAATTATTTTCCATAGTTTGCCTCAATTTTATTCAACCCCACTCAATTCCCCTTCGTTTGACACCAAAATCGTTAAAATCGGTTAAGATTTGCCGAAATTATAAGAAAAATTCACTTCTGGTCACCCTATACTGTTCAATAATTATTTTTCACAACTTTTCTCAATTTTATTCAACCCCACTCAATTCCATTTCATTTGACACCAAAATCATGAAGATCGGCTAAGATTTACGAAAACTGCAAAAAAATCACTTCTGGTCACTCTGCCGCGTTTCCTCGATTTTTGTCAATTTCGCCAACCTCAAATTACACCAGGCACCCAGAATCGCCCAGTAGGTAGCTGCCGCAAAAATAAAAAAAATTTTGTAGCATACCCCAAAGGCGCTCTCTCAACTTCCTTGAATACCGGATATTGCAATGCATTCGGTTAATTGGGTATATCTTTGGTAAAACTCAACCGATTTCGAAAATTTTTGCGGCAAACGAAAGGTGGACGCTTTTAGCAAATAGTAATACGATGCATTTACTTTCACATAATATAGACACATGGCAATTAAGCTAAAAGTATTTGGTTATAAAAACTACGCTGGTACAAAATTGTGGAGGTTTGGAATGTTGTGTTGTAGCAGATTTTACTTATAAAGGGTATCACAATGGTTCAGGAGTATGAAGAACCTTTCATCTTGTTTTACAAATGTTAAATTAGTAGTTTTGATCGTAGAGTGGTTTTGTCACCTTTCATTCAAGATATTTCTTTTATTTGTGATTCGTTAACACTGAATAGCAACTGATTTTATTGCTGCACATCTGACCTTTCATTTGGTGCCCGAATGACCGCAATCGGTTGCGAATTACAGAAGTTATTCCTGTAAACGTCCCAGGATCCTTTACATCCGGTTGTCCTGCACCTGCCGGTAAGGCAGTTAACACCGGATATTGCATTGCATTCGATTAATTGGGTATATCTTTTGTAAAACTCAACCGATTTCGAAAATTTTTGCGGCAAACGAAAGGTGGACGCTTTTAGCAAATAGTACTACGATGCATTTACTTTCACATAATATAGACACATGGTAATTAAGCAAAAAGTATTTGGTTATAAAAAGTACCCTGGCGCAGAGTTTTGGAAGTATGAAAGGTTGTGTTGTAGCAGATTTTACTTATAAAGGGTATTACAATGGTTCAGGAGTATGAAGAACCTTTCATCTTGTTTTACAAATGTAAAATTAGTAATTTTGATCATAGAGCGGCTTTCTCACGTTTCATTTAAAATATTTCTTTTATTTGTGATTCGTTAACATTGTGTAGCGAATAATTTTAATGCTGCACGTCTGCCCTTTCATTTGGTGCCCGAATGACCGTAATCGGTTGCGAATTACAGAAGTTATTCCTGTAAACGTCCAGCATCCTTTACATCCGGTTGTCCTGCAGCTGCCGGTAAGGCAGTTAGCATTTGCGCCTTTTGGATAGGCTACAGAAATTTAATTTTTTTGCGGCAGCTACCTACTGGGCGATTCTGGGTGCCTGGTGTAATTTGAGGTTTGCGAAATTGACAAAAATCGAGGAAACGCGGCAGAGTGACCAGAAGTTATTTTTTTGCAGATTTCGTAAATCTTAGCCGATTTTGATGATTTTGGTGTCAAATGAAAGGGAATTGAGTGGGGTTGAAGAAAATTGAGGAAAATTGTGAAAAATAATTATTGAACAGTATAGAGTGACCAGAAGTGAATTTTTCTTATAATTTCGGCAAATCTTAGCCGATTTTGATGATTTTGGTGTCAAATGAAAGGGAATTGAGTGGGGTTGAAGAAAATCGAGGAAAACTGTGGAAAATAATTATTGAATGGCATAGAGTGACCAGAAGTGATTTTTTTGCAGTTTTCGTAAATCTTAGCCGTTTTTGATGATTTTGGTGTCAAATGAAAGGGATTTGAGTGGGGTTGAAGAAAATTGAGAAAAGTTGTGAAAAATAATTATTGAACAGTATAGAGTGACCAGAAGTGATTTTTTCTTATAATTTCGGCAAATCTTAACCGATTTTAACGATTTTGGTGTCAAACGAAGGGGAATTGAGTGGGGTTGAAGAAAATTGAGGAAATCTATGGAAAATAATTATTGAATGGCATAGAGTGACCAGAAGTGATTTTTTTGCAGTTTTCGTAAATCTTAGCCGATCTTCATGATTTTGGTGTCAAATGAAAGGGAATTGAGTGGGGTTGAAGAAAATCGAGGAAAACTATGGAAAATAATTATTGAGTGGTATAGGGTGACCAGAAGTGAATTTTTCTTATAATTTCGGCAAATCTTAACCGATTTTAACGATTTTGGTGTCAAACGAAGGGAAATTGAGTGGGGTTGAAGAAAATCGAGGAAAACTATGGAACAAAATTATTGAATGGTATAGAGTCACCAGAAGTGATTTTTTTTTGCAATTTCGGCAAATCTTAACCGATTTTGAGGATTTTGGTGTCAAACGAAAGAGAATTGAGTGGGGTTGAATAAAATTGCGAAAAACTATTGAAAATGCAGACACGGTTAATTGAATGGTATAGAGTGATCAGAACTGATTTTTTTTGCAATTTCGCAAATCCTAAGCGATTTTAATGATTTTGGTGTCAAACGAAAGAAAATTGACTGGGGTTGAA